>NW_027439971.1:0-35544 GCF_031893055.1 Leptodactylus fuscus
TTAACACTATTAGGGGGGTGCTGTGTATAACACTATTAGGGGGGGTGCTGTGTATTAAACTATTAGGGCGGTGCTGTCTATTAAACTATTAGGGGGTGTGCTGTCTATTAAACTATTAGGGGGTGTGCTGTCTATTAAACTATTAGGGGGGTGCTGTCTATTAAACTATTAGGGGGTTGCTGTCTATTAAACTATTAGGGGGGTGCTGTCTATTAAACTATTAGGGGGGTGCTGTCTATTAAACTATTAGGGGGGTGCTGTGTATAACACTATTAGGGGGGTGCTGTGTATTAAACTATTAGGGGGGTGCTGTGTATTAAACTATTAGGGGGGTGCTGTGTATAACACTATTAGGGGGTGCTGTGTATTAAACTATTAGGGGGTGCTGTGTATAACACTATTAGAGGGGTGCTGTGTATAACACTATTAGGGGGTGCTGTGTATAACACTATTAGGGGGTGCTGTGTATAACACTATTAGGGGGGTGCTGTGTATTAAACTATTAGGGGTGTGCTGTCTATTAAACTATTAGGGGTGTGCTGTCTATTAAACTATTAGGGGGGTTGCTGTCTATTAAACTATTAGGGGGGTGCTGTCTATTAAACTATTAGGGGGGTGCTGTGTATTAAACTATTAGGGGGTGCTGTGTATTAAACTATTAGGGGGGTGCTGTGTATAAAACTATTAGGGGGGTGCTGTGTATTAAACTATTAGAGGGTGCTGTGTAGAACACTATTAGGGGGGGTGCTGTGTATAACACTATTAGGGGGGTGCTGTGTATAACACTATTAGGGGGGTGCTGTGTATTAAACTATTAGGGGGGTGCTGTGTATAACACTATTAGGGGGGGTGCTGTGTATTAAACTATTAGGGGGGGTGCTGTGTATAACACTATTAGGGGGGGTGCTGTGTATAACACTATTAGGGGGTGCTGTGTATTAAACTATTAGGGGGGTGCTGTGTATAACACTATTAGGGGGGGTGCTGTGCATTAAACTATTAGGAGGGTGCTGTGCATTAAACTATTAGGGGGGTGCTGTGTATAACACTATTAGGGGGGTGCTGTGTATTAAACTATTAGGGGGGTGCTGTGTATAAAACTTTTAGGGGGGTGCTGTGTATTAAACTATTAGGGGGATGCTGTGTATTAAACTATTAGGGGGGTGCTGTGTATAACACTATTAGGGGGGGGGTGCTGTGTATTACACTATTAGGGGGGTGCTGTGTATTAAACTATTAGGGGGGTGCTGTGTATAACACTATTAGGGGGGGTGCTGTGTATAACACTATTAGGGGGTACTGTGTATTAAACTATTAGGGGGTGCTGTGTATAACACTATTAGGGGGGTGCTGTGTATAACACTATTAGGGGGGTGCTGTGTATAACACTATTAGGGGGTGCTGTGTATAACACTATTAGGGGGGTGCTGTGTATTAAACTATTAGAGGGGTGCTGTGTATAACACTATTGGGGGGTGCTGTGTATTAAACTATTAGGGGGTGCTGTGTATTAAACTATTAGGGGGGTGCTGTGTATTAAACTATTAGGGGGGGTGCTGTGTATAACACTATTAGGGGGGGTGATGTGTAACACTATTAGGGGGGTGCTGTGTATTAAACTATTAGGGGGGTGCTGTGTATAACACTATTAGGGGGTGCTGTGTATTAAACTATTAGGGGGATGCTGTGTATTAAACTATTAGGGGGGTGCTGTGTATAACACTATTAGGGGGGGTGCTGTGTATTACACTATTAGGGGGTGCTGTGTATAACACTATTAGGGGGGTGCTGTGTATTAAACTATTAGGGGGGGTGCTGTGTATAACACTATTAGGGGAGTGCTGTGTATAACACTATTAGGGGGGGTGCTGTGTATAACACTATTAGGGGGGTGCTGTGTATTAAACTATTAGGGGGGTGCTGTGTATTAAACTATTAGGGGGGTGCTGTGTATAACACTATTAGGGGGGTGCTGTGTATTAAACTATTAGGGGGGGTGCTGTGTATAACACTATTAGGGGGGGTGCTGTGTATTAAACTATTAGGGGGGGTGCTGTGTATAACACTATTAGGGGGGTGCTGTGTATAACACTATTAGGGGGGTGCTGTGTATAACACTATTAGGGGGGGTGCTGTGTATTAAACTATTAGGGGGGTGCTGTGTATAACACTATTAGGGGGTGCTGTGTATAACACTATTAGGGGGTTGCTGTGTATTAAACTATTAGGGGGTGCTGTGTATAACACTACTGGGGGGTGCTGTGTATTAAACTATTAGGGGGTGCTGTGTATTAAGCTATTAGGGGGGTGCTGTGTATAACACTATTAGGGGGGTGCTGTGTATAACACTATTAGGGGGGTGCTGTGTATAACACTATTAGGGGGCTGCTGTGTATAACACTATTAGGGGGGGTGCTGTGTATTAAACTATTAGGGGGGTGCTGTGTATAACACTATTAGGGGGTGCTGTGTATAACACTATTAGGGGGGTGCTGTGTATTAAACTATTAGGGGGGTGCTGTGTATAACACTACTGGGGGGTGCTGTGTATTAAACTATTAGGGGGATGCTGTGTATTAAACTATTAGGGGGGTGCTGTGTATAACACTATTAGGGGGGTGCTGTGTATTACACTATTAGGGGGTGCTGTGTATTAAGCTATTAGGGGGGTGCTGTGTATTAAACTATTAGAGGGGTGCTGTGTATAACACTATTGGGGGGTGCTGTGTATTAAACTATTAGGGGGGTGCTGTGTATTAAGCTATTAGGGGGGTGCTGTGTATTAAACTATTAGGGGGGTGCTGTGTATTAAACTATTAGGGGGGTGCTGTGTATAACACTATTAGGGGGGGTGCTGTGTATAACACTATTAGGGGGGTGCTGTGTATTAAACTATTAGGGGGGTGCTGTGTATTAAACTATTAGGGGGGGGTGCTGTGTATAACACTATTAGGGGGGGTACTGTGTATAACACTATTAGGGGGGTGCTGTGTATAACACTATTAGGGGGGGTGCTGTGTATTAAACTATTAGGGGGGTGCTGTGTATAACACTATTAGGGGGGTGCTGTGTATAACACTATTAGGGGGGGTGCTGTGTATTAAACTATTAGGGGGGTGCTGTGTATAACACTACTGGGGGGTGCTGTGTATTAAACTATTAGGGGGTGCTGTGTATTAAGCTATTAGGGGGGGTGCTGTGTATTAAACTATTAGGGGGGTGCTGTGTATTAAACTATTAGGGGGTGCTGTGTATTAAGCTATTAGGGGGGTGCTGTGTATTAAACTATTAGGGGGTGCTGTGTATAACACTATTAGGGGGGGTGCTGTGTATAACACTATTAGGGGGGGTGCTGTGCATTAAACTATTAGGGGGGTGCTGTGCATAACACTATTAGGGGGGTGCTGTGCATTAAACTATTAGGGGGGTGCTGTGCATTAAACTATTAGGAAGGTGCTGTGCATTAAACTATTAGGGGGGTGCTGTGTATAACACTATTAGGGGGTGCTGTGTATTAAACTATTAGGGGGGTGCTGTGTATAACACTATTAGGGGGTGCTGTGTATTAAACTATTAGGGGGATGCTGTGTATTAAACTATTAGGGGGGTGCTGTGTATAACACTATTAGGGGGGTGATGTGTATAACACTATTAGGGGGGGTGCTGTGTATAACACTATTAGGGGGGTGCTGTGTATTACACTATTAGGGGGTGCTGTGTATAACACTATTAGGGGGTGCTGTGTATTAAACTATTAGGGGTGTGCTGTGTATTAAACTATTAGGGGGTGCTGTGTATTAAACTATTAGGGGGGTGCTCTGTATAACACTATTAGGGGGTGCTGTGTATTAAACTATTAGAGGGTGCTGTGTAGAACACTATTAGGGGGGTGCTGTGTATAACACTATTAGGGGGGTGCTGTGTATTAAACTATTAGGGGGTGCTGTGTATTAAACTATTAGGGGGGTGCTGTGTATAACACTATTAGGGGGGTGCTGTGTATTAAACTATTACGGGGGTGCTGTGTATAACTCTATTAGGGGGGTGCTGTGTATTAAACTATTAGGGGGGTGCTGTGTATAACACTATTAGGGGGGTGCTGTGTATAACACTATTAGGGGGGTGCTGTGTATAAAACTATTAGGGGGGTGCTGTGTATTAAACTATTAGGGGGTTGCTGTGTATAACACTATTAGGGGGGTGCTGTGTATAACACTATTAGGGGGGTGCTGTGTATTAAACTATTAGGGGGGTGCTGTGTATAACACTATTAGTGGGGGTGCTGTGTATAACACTATTAGGGGGTGCTCTGTATAACACTATTAGGGGGTTGCTGTGTATTAAACTATTAGAGGGGAGCTGTGTATAACACTATTGGGGGGTGCTGTGTATTAAACTATTAGGGGGTGCTGTGTATTAAGCTATTAGGGGGGGTGCTGTGTATTAAACTATTAGGGGGGGTGCTGTGTATTAAACTATTAGGGGGGTGCTGTGTATTAAGCTATTAGGTGGGTGCTGTGTATTAAACTATTAGGGGGGTGCTGTGTATAACACTATTAGGGGGGTGCTGTGTATAACACTATTAGGGGGGGTGCTGTGCATTAAACTATTAGGAGGGTGCTGTGCATTAAACTATTAGGGGGGGTGCTGTGTATAACACTATTAGGGGGGTGCTGTGTATTAAACTATTAGGGGGGTGCTGTGTATAACACTATTAGGGGGTGCTGTGTATTAAACTATTAGGGGGAAGCTGTGTATTAAACTATTAGGGGGGTGCTGTGTATAACACTATTAGGGGGGTGCTGTGTATTACACTATTAGGGGGGGTACTGTGTATTAAACTATTAGGGGGGGTGCTGTGTATAACACTATTAGGGGGGTGCTGTGTATTAAACTATCAGGGGGGTGCTGTGTATAACACTATTAGGGGGGTGCTGTGTATTAAACTATTAGGGGGATGCTGTGTATTAAACTATTAGGGGGGTGCTGTGTATAACACTATTAGGGGGGGTGCTGTGTATTACACTATTAGGGGGGTGCTGTGTATAACACTATTAGGGGGGGTGCTGTGTATTAAACTATTAGGGGGGGGTGCTGTGTATTAAACTATTAGGGGAGTGCTGTGTATAACACTATTAGGGGGGGTGCTGTGTATTAAACTATTAGGGGGGGTGCTGTGTATTAAACTATTAGGGGGTTGCTGTCTATTAAACTATTAGGGGGGTGCTGTGTATTAAAACTATTAGGGGGGTGCTGTGTATAACACTATTAGGGGGGTGCTGTGTATTCAACTATTAGGGGGGGTGCTGTGTATAACACTATTAGGGGGGTGCTGTGTATTAAACTATTAGGGGGGGTGCTGTGTATAACACTATTAGAGGGTGCTGTGTATTAAACTATTAGGGGGTGCTGTGTATTAAACTATTAGGGGGGTGCTGTGTATAACACTATTAGGGGGTGTTGTGTATTAAACTATTAGAGGGTGCTGTGTAGAACACTATTAGGGGGGTGCTGTGTATAACACTATTAGGGGGGTGCTGTGTATTAAACTATTAGGGGGTGCTGTGTATTAAACTATTAGGGGGGTGCTGTGTATAACACTATTAGGGGGGGTGCTGTGTATTAAACTATTAGGGGGGTGCTGTGTATAACACTATTAGGGGGGGTGCTGTGTATTAAACTATTAGGGGGGTGCTGTGTATAACACTATTAGGGGGGTGCTGTGTATAACACTATTAGGGGGGGTGCTGTGTATAACACTATTAGGGGGGTGCTGTGTATTAAACTATTAGGGGGGTGCTGTGTATAACACTATTAGGGGGGTGCTGTGTATAACACTATTAGGGGGGTGCTGTGTATTAAACTATTAGGGGGGTGCTGTGTATAACACTATTAGGGGGGTGCTGTGTATTAAACTATTAGGGGGGTGCTGTGTATAACACTATTAGGGGGGTGCTGTGTATAACACTATTAGGGGGTGCTGTGTATTAAACTATTAGGGGGTGCTGTGTATAACACTATTAGGGGGGGTGCTGTGTATAACACTATTAGGGGGTGCTGTGTATAACACTATTAGGGGGGTGCTGTGTATTAAACTATTAGAGGGGGTGCTGTGTATAACACTATTGGGGGATGCTGTGTATTAAACTATTAGGGGGTGCTGTGTATTAAGCTATTAGGGGGGTGCTGTGTATTAAACTATTAGGGGGGTGCTGTGTATTAAACTATTAGGGGGGTGCTGTGTATTAAGCTATTAGGGGGGTGCTGTGTATTAAACTATTAGGGGGGTGCTGTGTATAACACTATTAGGGGGGGTGCTGTGTATAACACTATTAGGGGGGGTGCTGTGCATTAAACTATTAGGGGGGGTGCTGTGCATAACACTATTAGGGGGGGTGCTGTGCATTAAACTATTAGGAGGGTGCTGTGCATTAAACTATTAGGGGGGGTGCTGTGTATAACACTATTAGGGGGGGTGCTGTGTATTAAACTATTAGGGGGGTGCTGTGTATAAAACTTTTAGGGGGTGCTGTGTATTAAACTATTAGGGGGATGCTGTGTATTAAACTATTAGGGGGGGTGCTGTGTATAACACTATTAGGGGGGGTGCTGTGTATTACACTATTAGGGGGTGCTGTGTATTAAACTATTAGGGGGGTGCTGTGTATAACACTATTAGGGGGGGTGCTGTGTATAACACTATTAGGGGGTACTGTGTATTAAACTATTAGGGGGGTGCTGTGTATAACACTATTAGGGGGGTGCTGTGTATAACACTATTAGGGGGGTGCTGTGTATAACACTATTAGGGGGTGCTGTGTATAACACTATTAGGGGGGTGCTGTGTATTAAACTATTAGAGGGGTGCTGTGTATAACACTATTGGGGGGTGCTGTGTATTAAACTATTAGGGGGTGCTGTGTATTAAACTATTAGGGGGGGTGCTGTGTATTAAACTATTAGGGGGGTGCTGTGTATAACACTATTAGGGGGGTGCTGTGTATAACACTATTAGGGGGGTGCTGTGTATTAAACTATTAGGGGGGTGCTGTGTATTAAACTATTAGGGGGGTGCTGTGTATTACACTATTAGGGGGGTGCTGTGTATTAAACTATTAGGGCGGTGCTGTCTATTAAACTATTAGGGGTGTGCTGTCTATTAAACTATTAGGGGTGTGCTGTCTATTAAACTATTAGGGGGGTGCTGTCTATTAAACTATTAGGGGGTTGCTGTCTATTAAACTATTAGGGGGGGTGCTGTCTATTAAACTATTAGGGGGGTGCTGTCTATTAAACTATTAGGGGGGTGCTGTGTATAACACTATTAGGGGGGTGCTGTGTATTAAACTATTAGGGGGGTGCTGTGTATTAAACTATTAGGGGGGTGCTGTGTATAACACTATTAGGGGGTGCTGTGTATTAAACTATTAGGGGGTGCTGTGTATAACACTATTAGAGGGGTGCTGTGTATAACACTATTAGGGGGTGCTGTGTATAACACTATTAGGGGGTGCTGTGTATAACACTATTAGGGGGGTGCTGTGTATTAAACTATTAGGGGTGTGCTGTCTATTAAACTATTAGGGGTGTGCTGTCTATTAAACTATTAGGGGGTTGCTGTCTATTAAACTATTAGGGGGGTGCTGTCTATTAAACTATTAGGGGGGTGCTGTGTATTAAACTATTAGGGGGTGCTGTGTATTAAACTATTAGGGGGGTGCTGTGTATAACACTATTAGGGGGTGCTGTGTATTAAACTATTAGAGGGTGCTGTGTAGAACACTATTAGGGGGGTGCTGTGTATAACACTATTAGGGGGGTGCTGTGTATTAAACTATTAGGGGGTGCTGTGTATTAAGCTATTAGGGGGGTGCTGTGTATTAAACTGTTAGAGGGGTGCTGTGTATAACACTATTGGGGGGTGCTGTGTATTAAACTATTAGGGGGGTGCTGTGTATTAAGCTATTAGGGGGGTGCTGTGTATTAAACTATTAGGGGGGTGCTGTGTATTAAACTATTAGGGGGGTGCTGTGTATTAAACTATTAGGGGGTGCTGTGTATTAAACTATTAGGGGGGTGCTGTGTATAACACTATTAGGGGGGTGCTGTGTATTAAACTATTAGAGGGTGCTGTGTAGAACACTATTAGGGGGGTGCTGTGTATAACACTATTAGGGGGGTGCTGTGTATTAAACTATTAGGGGGTGCTGTGTATTAAACTATTAGGGGGGTGCTGTGTATAACACTATTAGGGGGTGCTGTGTATTAAACTATTAGGGGGGTGCTGTGTATAACACTATTAGGGGGGTGCTGTGTATTAAACTATTAGGGGGGTGCTGTGTATAACACTATTAGGGGGGTGCTGTGTATAACACTATTAGGGGGGTGATGTGTATAACACTATTAGGGGGGTGCTGTGTATTAAACTATTTGGGGGGTGCTGTGTATAACACTATTAGGGGGGTGCTGTGTATAACACTATTAGGGGGGTGCTGTGTATTAAACTATTAGGGGGGTGCTGTGTATAACACTATTAGGGGGGTGCTGTGTATTAAACTATTAGGGGGGTGCTGTGTATAACACTATTAGGGGGGTGCTGTGTATAACACTATTAGGGGGTGCTGTGTATTAAACTATTAGGGGGTGCTGTGTATAACACTATTAGGGGGGTGCTGTGTATAACACTATTAGGGGGTGCTGTGTATAACACTATTAGGGGGGTGCTGCGTATTAAATTATTAGAGGGGTGCTGTGTATAACACTATTGGGGGGTGCTGTGTATTAAACTATTAGGGGGTGATGTGTATTAAGCTATTAGGGGGGTGCTGTGTATTAAACTATTAGGGGGGTGCTGTGTATTAAACTATTAGGGGTTGCTGTGTATTAAACTATTTGGGGGGTGCTGTGTATAACACTATTAGGGGGGTGCTGTGTATAACACTATTAGGGGGGTGCTGTGCATTAAACTATTAGGGGGTGCTGTGCATAACACTATTAGGGGGGTTCTGTGCATTAAACTATTAGGGGGGTGCTGTGCATTAAACTATTAGGAGGGTGCTGTGCATTAAACTATTAGGGGGGTGCTGTGTATAACACTATTAGGGGGGTGCTGTGTATTAAACTATTAGGGGGGTGCTGTGTATAACACTATTAGGGGGTGCTGTGTATTAAACTATTAGGGGGGTGATGTATTAAACTATTAGGGGGTGCTGTGTATTAAACTCTTAGGGGGGTGCTGTGTATAACACTAATAGGGGGGTGCTGTGTATTAAACTATTAGGGGGGTGCTGTGTATAACACTATTAGAGGGTGCTGTGTATTAAACTATTAGGGGGGTGCTGTGTATTAAACTATTAGGGGGTGCTGTGTATTAAACTATTAGGGGGGTGCTGTGTATAACACTATTAGGGGGTGCTGTGTATTAAACTATTAGAGGGTGCTGTGTAGAACACTATTAGGGGGGTGCTGTGTATAACACTATAAGGGGGGTGCTGTGCATTAAACTATTAGGGGGGTGCTGTGTATTAAACTATTAGGGGGGTGCTGTGTATAACACTATTAGGGGGGTGCTGTGTATTAAACTATTAGGGGGGTGCTGTGTATAACACTATTAGGGGGGTGCTGTGTATTAAACTATTAGGGGGGTGCTGTGTATAACACTATTAGCGGGGTGCTGTGTATAACACTATTAGGGGGGTGCTGTGTATAACACTATTAGGGGGGTGCTGTGTATTAAACTATTAGGGCGGTGCTGTCTATTAAACTATTAGGGGTGTGCTGTCTATTAAACTATTAGGGGTGTGCTGTCTATTAAACTATTAGGGGGGTGCTGTCTATTAAACTATTAGGGGGTTGCTGTCTATTAAACTATTAGGGGGGTGCTGTCTATTAAACTATTAGGGGGGTGCTGTGTATAACTCTATTAGGGGGGTGCTGTGTATTAAACTATTAGGGGGGTGCTGTGTATAACACTATTAGCGGGGTGCTGTGTATAACACTATTAGGGGGGTGCTGTGTATAACACTATTAGGGGGGTGCTGTGTATTAAACTATTAGGGCGGTGCTGTCTATTAAACTATTAGGGGTGTGCTGTCTATTAAACTATTAGGGGTGTGCTGTCTATTAAACTATTAGGGGGGTGCTGTCTATTAAACTATTAGGGGGTTGCTGTCTATTAAACTATTAGGGGGGTGCTGTCTATTAAACTATTAGGGGGGTGCTGTCTATTAAACTATTAGGGGGGTGCTGTGTATAACACTATTAGGGGGGTGCTGTGTATTAAACTATTAGGGGGTGCTGTGTATTAAACTATTAGGGGGTGCTGTGTATAACACTATTAGAGGGGTGCTGTGTATAACACTATTAGGGGGTGCTGTGTATAACACTATTAGGGGGTGCTGTGTATAACACTATTAGGGGGGTGCTGTGTATTAAACTATTAGGGGGGTGCTGTGTATAACACTATTAGCGGGGTGCTGTGTATAACACTATTAGGGGGGTGCTGTGTATAACACTATTAGGGGGGTGCTGTGTATTAAACTATTAGGGCGGTGCTGTCTATTAAACTATTAGGGGTGTGCTGTCTATTAAACTATTAGGGGTGTGCTGTCTATTAAACTATTAGGGGTGTGCTGTCTATTAAACTATTAGGGGGTTGCTGTCTATTAAACTATTAGGGGGGTGCTGTCTATTAAACTATTAGGGGGGTGCTGTGTATAACACTATTAGGGGGTGCTGTGTATTAAACTATTAGAGGGTGCTGTGTAGAACACTATTAGGGGGGTGCTGTGTATAACACTATTATGGGGGGTGCTGTGTATTAAACTATTAGGGGGTGCTGTGTATTAAGCTATTAGGGGGGTGCTGTGTATTAAACTATTAGAGGGGTGCTGTGTATAACACTATTGGGGGGTGCTGTGTATTAAACTATTAGGGGGTGCTGTGTATTAAGCTATTAGGGGGGTGCTGTGTATTAAAATATTAGGGGGGTGCTGTGTATTAAACTATTAGGGGGGTGCTGTGTATAACACTATTAGGGGGGTGCTGTGTATTAAACTATTAGGGGGGTGCTGTGTATAACACTATTAGGGGGGTACTGTGTATTAAACTATTAGGGGGGTGCTGTGTATAACACTATTAGGTGGGTGCTGTATATAACACTATTAGGGGGGTGCTGTGTATTACACTATATAGGGGGGTGCTGTGTATAACACTATTAGGGGGGTGCTGTGTATTAAACTATTAGGGGGGTGCTGTGTATTAAACTATTAGGGGGTGCTGTGTATTAAACTATTAGGGGGGTGCTGTGTATAACACTATTAGGGGGGTGCTGTGTATTAAACTATTAGAGGGTGCTGTGTAGAACACTATTAGGGGGGTGCTGTGTATAACACTATTAGGGGGGTGCTGTGTATTAAACTATTAGGGGGTGCTGTGTATTAAACTATTAGGGGGGTGCTGTGTATAACACTATTAGGGGGTGCTGTGTATTAAACTATTAGGGGGGTGCTGTGTATAACACTATTAGGGGGGTGCTGTGTATTAAACTATTAGGGGGGTGCTGTGTATAACACTATTAGGGGGGTGCTGTGTATAACACTATTAGGGGGGTGATGTGTATAACACTATTAGGGGGGTGCTGTGTATTAAACTATTTGGGGGGTGCTGTGTATAACACTATTAGGGGGGTGCTGTGTATAACACTATTAGGGGGGTGCTGTGTATTAAACTATTAGGGGGGTGCTGTGTATAACACTATTAGGGGGGTGCTGTGTATTAAACTATTAGGGGGGTGCTGTGTATAACACTATTAGGGGGGTGCTGTGTATAACACTATTAGGGGGTGCTGTGTATTAAACTATTAGGGGGTGCTGTGTATAACACTATTAGGGGGGTGCTGTGTATAACACTATTAGGGGGTGCTGTGTATAACACTATTAGGGGGGTGCTGTGTATTAAACTATTAGGGGGTGATGTGTATTAAGCTATTAGGGGGGTGCTGTGTATTAAACTATTAGGGGGGTGCTGTGTATTAAACTATTAGGGGTTGCTGTGTATTAAGCTACTAGGGGGGTGCTGTGTATTAAACTATTAGGGAGGTGCTGTGTATAACACTATTAGGGGGGTGCTGTGTATAACACTATTAGGGGGGTGCTGTGCATTAAACTATTAGGGGGTGCTGTGCATAACACTATTAGGGGGGTTCTGTGCATTAAACTATTAGGGGGGTGCTGTGCATTAAACTATTAGGAGGGTGCTGTGCATTAAACTATTAGGGGGGTGCTGTGTATAACACTATTAGGGGGGTGCTGTGTATTAAACTATTAGGGGGGTGCTGTGTATAACACTATTAGGGGGTGCTGTGTATTAAACTATTAGGGGGGTGATGTATTAAACTATTAGGGGGTGCTGTGTATTAAACTCTTAGGGGGGTGCTGTGTATAACACTAATAGGGGGGTGCTGTGTATTAAACTATTAGGGGGGTGCTGTGTATAACACTATTAGAGGGTGCTGTGTATTAAACTATTAGGGGGGTGCTGTGTATTAAACTATTAGGGGGTGCTGTGTATTAAACTATTAGGGGGGTGCTGTGTATAACACTATTAGGGGGTGCTGTGTATTAAACTATTAGAGGGTGCTGTGTAGAACACTATTAGGGGGGTGCTGTGTATAACACTATAAGGGGGGTGCTGTGCATTAAACTATTAGGGGGGTGCTGTGTATTAAACTATTAGGGGGGTGCTGTGTATAACACTATTAGGGGGGTGCTGTGTATTAAACTATTAGGGGGGTGCTGTGTATAACACTATTAGGGGGGTGCTGTGTATTAAACTATTAGGGGGGTGCTGTGTATAACACTATTAGCGGGGTGCTGTGTATAACACTATTAGGGGGGTGCTGTGTATAACACTATTAGGGGGGTGCTGTGTATTAAACTATTAGGGCGGTGCTGTCTATTAAACTATTAGGGGTGTGATGTCTATTAAACTATTAGGGGTGTGCTGTCTATTAAACTATTAGGGGTGTGCTGTCTATTAAACTATTAGGGGGGTGCTGTCTATTAAACTATTAGGGGGTTGCTGTCTATTAAACTATTAGGGGGTGCTGTCTATTAAACTATTAGGGGGGTGCTGTCTATTAAACTATTAGGGGGGTGCTGTGTATAACACTATTAGGGGGGTGCTGTGTATTAAACTATTAGGGGGGTGCTGTGTATTAAACTATTAGGGGGGTGCTGTGTATAACACTATTAGGGGGTGCTGTGTATTAAACTATTAGGGGGTGCTGTGTATAACACTATTAGAGGGGTGCTGTGTATAACACTATTAGGGGGTGCTGTGTATAACACTATTAGGGGGTGCTGTGTATAACACTATTAGGGGGGTGCTGTGTATTAAACTATTAGGGGTGTGCTGTCTATTAAACTATTAGGGGTGTGCTGTCTATTAAACTATTAGGGGGTTGCTGTCTATTAAACTATTAGGGGGGTGCTGTCTATTAAACTATTAGGGGGGTGCTGTCTATTAAACTATTAGGGGGGTGCTGTCTATTAAACTATTAGGGGGGTGCTGTGTATAACACTATTAGGGGGGTGCTGTGTATTAAACTATTAGGGGGGTGCTGTGTATTAAACTATTAGGGGGGTGCTGTGTATAACACTATTAGGGGGTGCTGTGTATTAAACTATTAGGGGGTGCTGTGTATAACACTATTAGAGGGGTGCTGTGTATAACACTATTAGGGGGTGCTGTGTATAACACTATTAGGGGGTGCTGTGTATAACACTATTAGGGGGGTGCTGTGTATTAAACTATTAGGGGTGTGCTGTCTATTAAACTATTAGGGGTGTGCTGTCTATTAAATTATTAGGGGGTTGCTGTCTATTAAACTATTAGGGGGGTGCTGTCTATTAAACTATTAGGGGGGTGCTGTGTATAACACTATTAGGGGGTGCTGTGTATTAAACTATTAGAGGGTGCTGTGTAGAACACTATTAGGGGGGTGCTGTGTATAACACTATTAGGGGGGTGCTGTGTATTAAACTATTAGGGGGTGCTGTGTATTAAGCTATTAGGGGGGTGCTGTGTATTAAACTATTAGAGGGGTGCTGTGTATAACACTATTGGGGGGTGCTGTGTATTAAACTATTAGGGGGTGCTGTGTATTAAGCTATTAGGGGGGTGCTGTGTATTAAACTATTAGGGGGGTGCTGTGTATTAAACTATTAGGGGGGTGCTGTGTATAACACTATTAGGGGGGTGCTGTGTATTAAACTATTAGGGGGGTGCTGTGTATAACACTATTAGGGGGGTACTGTGTATTAAACTATTAGGGGGGTGCTGTGTATAACACTATTAGGTGGGTGCTGTATATAACACTATTAGGGGGGTGCTGTGTATTACACTATATAGGGGGGTGCTGTGTATAACACTATTAGGGGGGTGCTGTGTATTAAACTATTAGGGGGGTGCTGTGTATTAAACTATTAGGGGGTGCTGTGTATTAAACTATTAGGGGGGTGCTGTGTATAACACTATTAGGGGGGTGCTGTGTATTAAACTATTAGAGGGTGCTGTGTAGAACACTATTAGGGGGGTGCTGTGTATAACACTATTAGGGGGGTGCTGTGTATTAAACTATTAGGGGGTGCTGTGTATTAAACTATTAGGGGGGTGCTGTGTATAACACTATTAGGGGGTGCTGTGTATTAAACTATTAGGGGGGTGCTGTGTATAACACTATTAGGGGGGTGCTGTGTATTAAACTATTAGGGGGGTGCTGTGTATAACACTATTAGGGGGGTGCTGTGTATAACACTATTAGGGGGGTGATGTGTATAACACTATTAGGGGGGTGCTGTGTATTAAACTATTTGGGGGGTGCTGTGTATAACACTATTAGGGGGGTGCTGTGTATAACACTATTAGGGGGGTGCTGTGTATTAAACTATTAGGGGGGTGCTGTGTATAACACTATTAGGGGGGTGCAGTGTATTAAACTATTAGGGGGGTGCTGTGTATAACACTATTAGGGGGGTGCTGTGTATAACACTATTAGGGGGTGCTGTGTATTAAACTATTAGGGGGTGCTGTGTATAACACTATTAGGGGGGTGCTGTGTATAACACTATTAGGGGGTGCTGTGTATAACACTATTAGGGGGGTGCTGCGTATTAAATTATTAGAGGGGTGCTGTGTATAACACTATTGGGGGGTGCTGTGTATTAAACTATTAGGGGGTGATGTGTATTAAGCTATTAGGGGGGTGCTGTGTATTAAACTATTAGGGGGGTGCTGTGTATTAAACTATTAGGGGTTGCTGTGTATTAAGCTACTAGGGGGGTGCTGTGTATTAAACTATTAGGGAGGTGCTGTGTATAACACTATTAGGGGGGTGCTGTGTATAACACTATTAGGGGGGTGCTGTGCATTAAACTATTAGGGGGTGCTGTGCATAACACTATTAGGGGGGTTCTGTGCATTAAACTATTAGGGGGGTGCTGTGCATTAAACTATTAGGAGGGTGCTGTGCATTAAACTATTAGGGGGGTGCTGTGTATAACACTATTAGGGGGGTGCTGTGTATTAAACTATTATGGGGGTGCTGTGTATAACACTATTAGGGGGTGCTGTGTATTAAACTATTAGGGGGGTGATGTATTAAACTATTAGGGGGTGCTGTGTATTAAACTCTTAGGGGGGTGCTGTGTATAACACTAAAAGGGGGGTGCTGTGTATTAAACTATTAGGGGGGTGCTGTGTATAACACTATTAGAGGGTGCTGTGTATTAAACTATTAGGGGGGTGCTGTGTATTAAACTATTAGGGGGTGCTGTGTATTAAACTATTAGGGGGGTGCTGTGTATAACACTATTAGGGGGTGCTGTGTATTAAACTATTAGAGGGTGCTGTGTAGAACACTATTAGGGGGGTGCTGTGTATAACACTATTAGGGGGGTGCTGTGTATTAAACTATTAGGGGGGTGCTGTGTATTAAACTATTAGGGGGGTGCTGTGTATAACACTATTAGGGGGGTGCTGTGTATTAAACTATTAGGGGGGTGCTGTGTATAACACTATTAGGGGGGTGCTGTGTATTAAACTATTAGGGGGGTGCTGTGTATAAAACTATTAGCGGGGTGCTGTGTATAACACTATTAGGGGGGTGCTGTGTATAACACTATTAGGGGGGTGCTGTGTATTAAACTATTAGGGCGGTGCTGTCTATTAAACTATTAGGGGTGTGATGTCTATTAAACTATTAGGGGTGTGCTGTCTATTAAACTATTAGGGGGGTGCTGTCTATTAAACTATTAGGGGGTTGCTGTCTATTAAACTATTAGGGGGGTGCTGTCTATTAAACTATTAGGGGGGTGCTGTCTATTAAACTATTAGGGGGGTGCTGTGTATAACACTATTAGGGGGGTGCTGTGTATTAAACTATTAGGGGGGTGCTGTGTATTAAACTATTAGGGGGGTGCTGTGTATAACACTATTAGGGGGTGCTGTGTATTAAACTATTAGGGGGTGCTGTGTATAACACTATTAGAGGGGTGCTGTGTATAACACTATTAGGGGGTGCTGTGTATAACACTATTAGGGGGTGCTGTGTATAACACTATTAGGGGGGTGCTGTGTATTAAACTATTAGGGGTGTGCTGTCTATTAAACTATTAGGGGTGTGCTGTCTATTAAACTATTAGGGGGTTGCTGTCTATTAAACTATTAGGGGGGTGCTGTCTATTAAACTATTAGGGGGGTGCTGTCTATTAAACTATTAGGGGGGTGCTGTGTATAACACTATTAGGGGGGTGCTGTGTATTAAACTATTAGGGGGGTGCTGTGTATTAAACTATTAGGGGGGTGCTGTGTATAACACTATTAGGGGGTGCTGTGTATTAAACTATTAGGGGGTGCTGTGTATAACACTATTAGAGGGGTGCTGTGTATAACACTATTAGGGGGTGCTGTGTATAACACTATTAGGGGGTGCTGTGTATAACACTATTAGGGGGGTGCTGTGTATTAAACTATTAGGGGTGTGCTGTCTATTAAACTATTAGGGGTGTGCTGTCTATTAAACTATTAGGGGGTTGCTGTCTATTAAACTATTAGGGGGGTGCTGTCTATTAAACTATTAGGGGGGTGCTGTCTATTAAACTATTAGGGGGGTGCTGTCTATTAAACTATTAGGGGGGTGCTGTGTATAACACTATTAGGGGGGTGCTGTGTATTAAACTATTAGGGGGGTGCTGTGTATTAAACTATTAGGGGGGTGCTGTGTATAACACTATTAGGGGGTGCTGTGTATTAAACTATTAGGGGGTGCTGTGTATAACACTATTAGAGGGGTGCTGTGTATAACACTATTAGGGGGTGCTGTGTATAACACTATTAGGGGGTGCTGTGTATAACACTATTAGGGGGGTGCTGTGTATTAAACTATTAGGGGTGTGCTGTCTATTAAACTATTAGGGGTGTGCTGTCTATTAAACTATTAGGGGGTTGCTGTCTATTAAACTATTAGGGGGGTGCTGTCTATTAAACTATTAGGGGGGTGCTGTGTATTAAACTATTAGGGGGTGCTGTGTATTAAACTATTAGGGGGGTGCTGTGTATAACACTATTAGGGGGTGCTGTGTATTAAACTATTAGAGGGTGCTGTGTAGAACACTATTAGGGGGGTGCTGTGTATAACACTATTAGGGGGGTGCTGTGTATAACACTATTAGGGGGGTGCTGTGTATAACACTATTAGGGGGTGCTGTGTATTAAACTATTAGAGGGTGCTGTGTAGAACACTATTAGGGGGGTGCTGTGTATAACACTATTAGGGGGGTGCTGTGTATAACACTATTAGGGGGGTGCTGTGTATTAAACTATTAGGGGGTGCTGTGTATAACACTATTAGGGGGGTGCTGTGTATTAAACTATTAGGGGTGTGCTGTCTATTAAACTATTAGGGGTGTGCTGTCTATTAAACTATTAGGGGGTTGCTGTCTATTAAACTATTAGGGGGGTGCTGTCTATTAAACTATTAGGGGGGTGCTGTGTATTAAACTATTAGGGGGTGCTGTGTATTAAACTATTAGGGGGGTGCTGTGTATAACACTATTAGGGGGTGCTGTGTATTAAACTATTAGAGGGTGCTGTGTAGAACACTATTAGGGGGGTGCTGTGTATAACACTATTAGGGGGGTGCTGTGTATTAAACTATTAGGGGGTGCTGTGTATTAAGCTATTAGGGGGGTGCTGTGTATTAAACTATTAGAGGGGTGCTGTGTATAACACTATTGGGGGGTGCTGTGTATTAAACTATTAGGGGGTGCTGTGTATTAAGCTATTAGGGGGGTGCTGTGTATTAAACTATTAGGGGGGTGCTGTGTATTAAACTATTAGGGGGGTGCTGTGTATAACACTATTAGGGGGGTGCTGTGTATAACACTATTAGGGGGGTGCTGTGTATTAAACTATTAGGGGGGTACTGTGTATTAAACTATTAGGGGGGTGCTGTGTATAACACTATTAGGTGGGTGCTGTGTATAACACTATTAGGGGGGTGCTGTGTATTACACTATTAGGGGGGTGCTGTGTATAACACTATTAGGGGGGTGCTGTGTATTAAACTATTAGGGGGGTGCTGTGTATTAAACTATTAGGGGGTGCTGTGTATTAAACTATTAGGGGGGTGCTGTGTATAACACTATTAGGGGGGTGCTGTGTATTAAACTATTAGAGGGTGCTGTGTAGAACACTATTAGGGGGGTGCTGTGTATAACACTATTAGGGGGGTGCTGTGTATTAAACTATTAGGGGGTGCTGTGTATTAAACTATTAGGGGGGTGCTGTGTATAACACTATTAGGGGGTGCTGTGTATTAAACTATTAGGGGGGTGCTGTGTATAACACTATTAGGGGGGTGCTGTGTATTAAACTATTAGGGGGGTGCTGTGTATAACACTATTAGGGGGGTGCTGTGTATAACACTATTAGGGGGGTGATGTGTATAACACTATTAGGGGGGTGCTGTGTATTAAACTATTTGGGGGGTGCTGTGTATAACACTATTAGGGGGGTGCTGTGTATAACACTATTAGGGGGGTGCTGTGTATTAAACTATTAGGGGAGTGCTGTGTATAACACTATTAGGGGGGTGCTGTGTATTAAACTATTAGGGGGGTGCTGTGTA
Source organism: Leptodactylus fuscus (assembly GCF_031893055.1). NCBI lineage: Eukaryota > Metazoa > Chordata > Amphibia > Anura > Leptodactylidae > Leptodactylus > Leptodactylus fuscus. Next base: position 19,190 of record NW_027439971.1, read on the forward strand.
TAACACTATTAGGGGGGTGCTGTGTATAACACTATTAGGGGGTGCTGTGTATTAAACTATTAGGGGGTGCTGTGTATAACACTATTAGGGGGGTGCTGTGTATAACACTATTAGGGGGTGCTGTGTATAACACTATTAGGGGGGTGCTGCGTATTAAATTATTAGAGGGGTGCTGTGTATAACACTATTGGGGGGTGCTGTGTATTAAACTATTAGGGGGTGATGTGTATTAAGCTATTAGGGGGGTGCTGTGTATTAAACTATTAGGGGGGTGCTGTGTATTAAACTATTAGTGGTTGCTGTGTATTAAGCTACTAGGGGGGTGCTGTGTATTAAACTATTAGGGAGGTGCTGTGTATAACACTATTAGGGGGGTGCTGTGTATAACACTATTAGGGGGGTGCTGTGCATTAAACTATTAGGGGGTGCTGTGCATAACACTATTAGGGGGGTTCTGTGCATTAAACTATTAGGGGGGTGCTGTGCATTAAACTATTAGGAGGGTGCTGTGCATTAAACTATTAGGGGGGTGCTGTGTATAACACTATTAGGGGGGTGCTGTGTATTAAACTATTAGGGGGGTGCTGTGTATAACACTATTAGGGGGTGCTGTGTATTAAACTATTAGGGGGGTGATGTATTAAACTATTAGGGGGTGCTGTGTATTAAACTCTTAGGGGGGTGCTGTGTATAACACTAATAGGGGGGTGCTGTGTATTAAACTATTAGGGGGGTGCTGTGTATAACACTATTAGAGGGTGCTGTGTATTAAACTATTAGGGGGGTGCTGTGTATTAAACTATTAGGGGGTGCTGTGTATTAAACTATTAGGGGGGTGCTGTGTATAACACTATTAGGGGGTGCTGTGTATTAAACTATTAGAGGGTGCTGTGTAGAACACTATTAGGGGGGTGCTGTGTATAACACTATAAGGGGGGTGCTGTGCATTAAACTATTAGGGGGGTGCTGTGTATTAAACTATTAGGGGGGTGCTGTGTATAACACTATTAGGGGGGTGCTGTGTATTAAACTATTAGGGGGGTGCTGTGTATAACACTATTAGGGGGGTGCTGTGTATTAAACTATTAGGGGGGTGCTGTGTATAACACTATTAGCGGGGTGCTGTGTATAACACTATTAGGGGGGTGCTGTGTATAACACTATTAGGGGGGTGCTGTGTATTAAACTATTAGGGCGGTGCTGTCTATTAAACTATTAGGGGTGTGCTGTCTATTAAACTATTAGGGGTGTGCTGTCTATTAAACTATTAGGGGGGTGCTGTCTATTAAACTATTAGGGGGTTGCTGTCTATTAAACTATTAGGGGGGTGCTGTCTATTAAACTATTAGGGGGGTGCTGTCTATTAAACTATTAGGGGGGTGCTGTGTATAACACTATTAGGGGGGTGCTGTGTATTAAACTATTAGGGGGGTGCTGTGTATTAAACTATTAGGGGGGTGCTGTGTATAACACTATTAGGGGGTGCTGTGTATTAAACTATTAGGGGGTGCTGTGTATAACACTATTAGAGGGGTGCTGTGTATAACACTATTAGGGGGTGCTGTGTATAACACTATTAGGGGGTGCTGTGTATAACACTATTAGGGGGGTGCTGTGTATTAAACTATTAGGGGTGTGCTGTCTATTAAACTATTAGGGGTGTGCTGTCTATTAAACTATTAGGGGGTTGCTGTCTATTAAACTATTAGGGGGGTGCTGTCTATTAAACTATTAGGGGGGTGCTGTGTATTAAACTATTAGGGGGTGCTGTGTATTAAACTATTAGGGGGGTGCTGTGTATAACACTATTAGGGGGTGCTGTGTATTAAACTATTAGAGGGTGCTGTGTAGAACACTATTAGGGGGGTGCTGTGTATAACACTATTAGGGGGGTGCTGTGTATAACACTATTAGGGGGGTGCTGTGTATTAAACTATTAGGGGGGTGCTGTGTATAACACTATTAGGGGGGTGCTGTGTATTAAACTATTAGGGGGGTGCTGTGTATAACACTATTAGGGGGGTGCTGTGTATAACACTATTAGGGGGTGCTGTGTATTAAACTATTAGGGGGTGCTGTGTATAACACTATTAGGGGGGTGCTGTGTATAACACTATTAGGGGGTGCTGTGTATAACACTATTAGGGGGGTGCTGTGTATTAAACTATTAGAGGGGTGCTGTGTATAACACTATTGGGGGATGCTGTGTATTAAACTATTAGGGGGTGCTGTGTATTAAGCTATTAGGGGGTGCTGTGTATTAAACTATTAGGGGGGTGCTGTGTATTAAACTATTAGGGGGTGCTGTGTATTAAGCTATTAGGGGGGTGCTGTGTATTAAACTATTAGGGGGGTGCTGTGTATAACACTATTAGGGGGTACTGTGTATTAAACTATTAGGGGGTGCTGTGTATAACACTATTAGGGGGGTGCTGTGTATAACACTATTAGGGGGGTGCTGTGTATAACACTATTAGCGGGTACTGTGTATAACACTATTAGGGGGGTGCTGTGTATTAAACTATTAGAGGGGTGCTGTGTATAACACTATTGGGGGGTGCTGTGTATTAAACTATTAGGGGGTGCTGTGTATTAAACTATTAGGGGGGTGCTGTGTATTAAACTATTAGGGGGGTGCTGTGTATAACACTATTAGGGGGGTGCTGTGTATAACACTATTAGGGGGGTGCTGTGTATTAAACTATTAGGGGGGTGCTGTGTATTAAACTATTAGGGGGGTGCTGTGTATTACACTATTAGGGGGGTGCTGTGTATTAAACTATTAGGGCGGTGCTGTCTATTAAACTATTAGGGGTGTGCTGTCTATTAAACTATTAGGGGTGTGCTGTCTATTAAACTATTAGGGGGGTGCTGTCTATTAAACTATTAGGGGGTTGCTGTCTATTAAACTATTAGGGGGGTGCTGTCTATTAAACTATTAGGGGGGTGCTGTCTATTAAACTATTAGGGGGTGCTGTGTATAACACTATTAGGGGGGTGCTGTGTATTAAACTATTAGGGGGGTGCTGTGTATTAAACTATTAGGGGGGTGCTGTGTATAACACTATTAGGGGGTGCTGTGTATTAAACTATTAGGGGGTGCTGTGTATTAAGCTATTAGGGGGGTGCTGTGTATTAAACTATTAGGGGGGTGCTGTGTATTAAACTATTAGGGGGTGCTGTGTATTAAGCTATTAGGGGGGTGCTGTGTATAACACTATTAGGGGGGTGCTGTGCATTAAACTATTAGGGGGGTGCTGTGCATAACACTATTAGGGGGGTGCTGTGCATTAAACTATTAGGAGGGTGCTGTGCATTAAACTATTAGGGGGGTGCTGTGTATAACACTATTAGGGGGGTGCTGTGTATTAAACTATTAGGGGGGTGCTGTGTATAAAACTTTTAGGGGGTGCTGTGTATTAAACTATTAGGGGGATGCTGTGTATTAAACTATTAGGGGGGTGCTGTGTATAACACTATTAGGGGGGGTGCTGTGTATTACACTATTAGGGGGGTGCTGTGTATTAAACTATTAGGGGGGTGCTGTGTATAACACTATTAGGGGGGTGCTGTGTATAACACTATTAGGGGGTACTGTGTATTAAACTATTAGGGGGTGCTGTGTATAACACTATTAGGGGGGTGCTGTGTATAACACTATTAGGGGGGTGCTGTGTATAACACTATTAGGGGTTGCTGTGTATAACACTATTAGGGGGGTGCTGTGTATTAAACTATTAGAGGGGTGCTGTGTATAACACTATTGGGGGGTGCTGTGTATTAAACTATTAGGGGGTGCTGTGTATTAAACTATTAGGGGGGTGCTGTGTATTAAACTATTAGGGGGGTGCTGTGTATAACACTATTAGGGGGGTGCTGTGTATAACACTATTAGGGGGGTGCTGTGTATTAAACTATTAGGGGGGTGCTGTGTATTAAACTATTAGGGGGGTGCTGTGTATTACACTATTAGGGGGGTGCTGTGTATTAAACTATTAGGGCGGTGCTGTCTATTAAACTATTAGGGGTGTGCTGTCTATTAAACTATTAGGGGTGTGCTGTCTATTAAACTATTAGGGGGGTGCTGTCTATTAAACTATTAGGGGGTTGCTGTCTATTAAACTATTAGGGGGGTGCTGTCTATTAAACTATTAGGGGGGTGCTGTCTATTAAACTATTAGGGGGGTGCTGTGTATAACACTATTAGGGGGGTGCTGTGTATTAAACTATTAGGGGGGTGCTGTGTATTAAACTATTAGGGGGGTGCTGTGTATAACACTATTAGGGGGTGCTGTGTATTAAACTATTAGGGGGTGCTGTGTATAACACTATTAGAGGGGTGCTGTGTATAACACTATTAGGGGGTGCTGTGTATAACACTATTAGGGGGTGCTGTGTATAACACTATTAGGGGGGTGCTGTGTATTAAACTATTAGGGGTGTGCTGTCTATTAAACTATTAGGGGTGTGCTGTCTATTAAACTATTAGGGGGTTGCTGTCTATTAAACTATTAGGGGGGTGCTGTCTATTAAACTATTAGGGGGGTGCTGTGTATTAAACTATTAGGGGGTGCTGTGTATTAAACTATTAGGGGGGTGCTGTGTATAACACTATTAGGGGGTGCTGTGTATTAAACTATTAGAGGGTGCTGTGTAGAACACTATTAGGGGGGTGCTGTGTATAACACTATTAGGGGGGTGCTGTGTATTAAACTATTAGGGGGTGCTGTGTATTAAGCTATTAGGGGGGTGCTGTGTATTAAACTATTAGAGGGGTGCTGTGTATAACACTATTGGGGGGTGCTGTGTATTAAACTATTAGGGGGTGCTGTGTATTAAGCTATTAGGGGGGTGCTGTGTATTAAACTATTAGGGGGGTGCTGTGTATTAAACTATTAGGGGGGTGCTGTGTATAACACTATTAGGGGGGTGCTGTGTATAACACTATTAGGGGGGTGCTGTGTATTAAACTATTAGGGGGGTGCTGTGTATAACACTATTAGGGGGGTGCTGTGTATTAAACTATTAGGGGGGTGCTGTGTATAACACTATTAGGTGGGTGCTGTGTATAACACTATTAGGGGGGTGCTGTGTATTACACTATTAGGGGGGTGATGTGTATAACACTATTAGGGGGGTGCTGTGTATTAAACTATTAGGGGGGTGCTGTGTATTAAACTATTAGGGGGTGCTGTGTATTAAACTATTAGGGGGGTGCTGTGTATAACACTATTAGGGGGGTGCTGTGTATTAAACTATTAGAGGGTGCTGTGTAGAACACTATTAGGGGGGTGCTGTGTATAACACTATTAGGGGGGTGCTGTGTATTAAACTATTAGGGGGGTGCTGTGTATAACACTATTAGGGGGTGCTGTGTATTAAACTATTAGGGGGTGCTGTGTATAACACTATTAGAGGGGTGCTGTGTATAACACTATTAGGGGGTGCTGTGTATAACACTATTAGGGGGTGCTGTGTATAACACTATTAGGGGGGTGCTGTGTATTAAACTATTAGGGGTGTGCTGTCTATTAAACTATTAGGGGTGTGCTGTCTATTAAACTATTAGGGGGTTGCTGTCTATTAAACTATTAGGGGGGTGCTGTCTATTAAACTATTAGGGGGGTGCTGTGTATTAAACTATTAGGGGGTGCTGTGTATTAAACTATTAGGGGGGTGCTGTGTATAACACTATTAGGGGGTGCTGTGTATTAAACTATTAGAGGGTGCTGTGTAGAACACTATTAGGGGGGTACTGTGTATAACACTATTAGGGGGGTGCTGTGTATTAAACTATTAGGGGGTGCTGTGTATTAAGCTATTAGGGGGGTGCTGTGTATTAAACTATTAGAGGGGTGCTGTGTATAACACTATTGGGGGGTGCTGTGTATTAAACTATTAGGGGGTGCTGTGTATTAAGCTATTAGGGGGGTGCTGTGTATTAAACTATTAGGGGGGTGCTGTGTATTAAACTATTAGGGGGGTGCTGTGTATAACACTATTAGGGGGGTGCTGTGTATAACACTATTAGGGGGGTGCTGTGTATTAAACTATTAGGGGGGTGCTGTGTATAACACTATTAGGGGGGTGCTGTGTATTAAACTATTAGGGGGGTGCTGTGTATAACACTATTAGGTGGGTGCTGTGTATAACACTATTAGGGGGGTGCTGTGTATTACACTATTAGGGGGGTGCTGTGTATAACACTATTAGGGGGGTGCTGTGTATTAAACTATTAGGGGGGTGCTGTGTATAACACTATTAGGGGGGTGCTGTGTATTAAACTATTAGAGGGTGCTGTGTAGAACACTATTAGGGGGGTGCTGTGTATAACACTATTAGGGGGGTGCTGTGTATTAAACTATTAGGGGGTGCTGTGTATTAAACTATTAGGGGGGTGCTGTGTATAACACTATTAGGGGGTGCTGTGTATTAAACTATTAGGGGGGTGCTGTGTATAACACTATTAGGGGGGTGCTGTGTATAACACTATTAGGGGGGTGCTGTGTATAACACTATTAGGGGGGTGCTGTGTATAACACTATTAGGGGGGTGATGTGTATAACACTATTAGGGGGGTGCTGTGTATTAAACTATTTGGGGGGTGCTGTGTATAACACTATTAGGGGGGTGCTGTGTATAACACTATTAGGGGGGTGCTGTGTATTAAACTATTAGGGGGGTGCTGTGTATAACACTATTAGGGGGGTGCAGTGTATTAAACTATTAGGGGGGTGCTGTGTATAACACTATTAGGGGGGTGCTGTGTATAACACTATTAGGGGGTGCTGTGTATTAAACTATTAGGGGGTGCTGTGTATAACACTATTAGGGGGGTGCTGTGTATAACACTATTAGGGGGTGCTGTGTATAACACTATTAGGGGGGTGCTGTGTATTAAATTATTAGAGGGGTGCTGTGTATAACACTATTGGGGGGTGCTGTGTATTAAACTATTAGGGGGTGATGTGTATTAAGCTATTAGGGGGGTGCTGTGTATTAAACTATTAGGGGGGTGCTGTGTATTAAACTATTAGGGGTTGCTGTGTATTAAGCTACTAGGGGGGTGCTGTGTATTAAACTATTAGGGAGGTGCTGTGTATAACACTATTAGGGGGGTGCTGTGTATAACACTATTAGGGGGGTGCTGTGCATTAAACTATTAGGGGGTGCTGTGCATAACACTATTAGGGGGGTTCTGTGCATTAAACTATTAGGGGGGTGCTGTGCATTAAACTATTAGGAGGGTGCTGTGCATTAAACTATTAGGGGGGTGCTGTGTATAACACTATTAGGGGGGTGCTGTGTATTAAACTATTATGGGGGGTGCTGTGTATAACACTATTAGGGGGTGCTGTGTATTAAACTATTAGGGGGGTGATGTATTAAACTATTAGGGGGTGCTGTGTATTAAACTCTTAGGGGGGTGCTGTGTATAACACTAAAAGGGGGGTGCTGTGTATTAAACTATTAGGGGGGTGCTGTGTATAACACTATTAGAGGGTGCTGTGTATTAAACTATTAGGGGGGTGCTGTGTATTAAACTATTAGGGGGTGCTGTGTATTAAACTATTAGGGGGGTGCTGTGTATAACACTATTAGGGGGTGCTGTGTATTAAACTATTAGAGGGTGCTGTGTAGAACACTATTAGGGGGGTGCTGTGTATAACACTATTAGGGGGGTGCTGTGTATTAAACTATTAGGGGGGTGCTGTGTATTAAACTATTAGGGGGGTGCTGTGTATAACACTATTAGGGGGGTGCTGTGTATTAAACTGTTAGGGGGGTGCTGTGTATAACACTATTAGGGGGGTGCTGTGTATTAAACTATTAGGGGGGTGCTGTGTATAAAACTATTAGCGGGGTGCTGTGTATAACACTATTAGGGGGGTGCTGTGTATAACACTATTAGGGGGGTGCTGTGTATTAAACTATTAGGGCGGTGCTGTCTATTAAACTATTAGGGGTGTGATGTCTATTAAACTATTAGGGGTGTGCTGTCTATTAAACTATTAGGGGGGTGCTGTCTATTAAACTATTAGGGGGTTGCTGTCTATTAAACTATTAGGGGGGTGCTGTCTATTAAACTATTAGGGGGGTGCTGTCTATTAAACTATTAGGGGGGTGCTGTGTATAACACTATTAGGGGGGTGCTGTGTATTAAACTATTAGGGGGGTGCTGTGTATTAAACTATTAGGGGGGTGCTGTGTATAACACTATTAGGGGGTGCTGTGTATTAAACTATTAGGGGGTGCTGTGTATAACACTATTAGAGGGGTGCTGTGTATAACACTATTAGGGGGTGCTGTGTATAACACTATTAGGGGGTGCTGTGTATAACACTATTAGGGGGGTGCTGTGTATTAAACTATTAGGGGTGTGCTGTCTATTAAACTATTAGGGGTGTGCTGTCTATTAAACTATTAGGGGGTTGCTGTCTATTAAACTATTAGGGGGGTGCTGTCTATTAAACTATTAGGGGGGTGCTGTCTATTAAACTATTAGGGGGTGCTGTGTATTAAACTATTAGGGGGGTGCTGTGTATAACACTATTAGGGGGTGCTGTGTATTAAACTATTAGAGGGTGCTGTGTAGAACACTATTAGGGGGGTGCTGTGTATAACACTATTAGGGGGGTGCTGTGTATTAAACTATTAGGGGGTGCTGTGTATTAAGCTATTAGGGGGGTGCTGTGTATTAAACTATTAGAGGGGTGCTGTGTATAACACTATTGGGGGGTGCTGTGTATTAAACTATTAGGGGGTGCTGTGTATTAAGCTATTAGGGGGGTGCTGTGTATTAAACTATTAGGGGGGTGCTGTGTATTAAACTATTAGGGGGGTGCTGTGTATAACACTATTAGGGGGGTGCTGTGTATAACACTATTAGGGGGGTGCTGTGTATTAAACTATTAGGGGGGTGCTGTGTATAACACTATTAGGGGGGTGCTGTGTATTAAACTATTAGGGGGGTGCTGTGTATAACACTATTAGGTGGGTGCTGTGTATAACACTATTAGGGGGGTGCTGTGTATTACACTATTAGGGGGGTGCTGTGTATTAAACTATTAGGGGGGTGCTGTGTATTAAACTATTAGGGGGTGCTGTGTATTAAACTATTAGGGGGGTGCTGTGTATAACACTATTAGGGGGGTGCTGTGTATTAAACTATTAGAGGGTGCTGTGTAGAACACTATTAGGGGGGTGCTGTGTATAACACTATTAGGGGGGTGCTGTGTATTAAACTATTAGGGGGTGCTGTGTATTAAACTATTAGGGGGGTGCTGTGTATAACACTATTAGGGGGTGCTGTGTATTAAACTATTAGGGGGGTGCTGTGTATAACACTATTAGGGGGGTGCTGTGTATTAAACTATTAGGGGGGTGCTGTGTATAACACTATTAGGGGGGTGCTGTGTATAACACTATTAGGGGGGTGATGAGTATAACACTATTAGGGGGGTGCTGTGTATTAAACTATTTGGGGGGTGCTGTGTATAACACTATTAGGGGGGTGCTGTGTATAACACTATTAGGGGGGTGCTGTGTATTAAACTATTAGGGGGGTGCTGTGTATAACACTATTAGGGGGGTGCTGTGTATTAAACTATTAGGGGGGTGCTGTGTATAACACTATTAGGGGGGTGCTGTGTATAACACTATTAGGGGGTGCTGTGTATTAAACTATTAGGGGGTGCTGTGTATAACACTATTAGGGGGGGTGCTGTGTATAACACTATTAGGGGGTGCTGTGTATAACACTATTAGGGGGGTGCTGCGTATTAAATTATTAGAGGGGTGCTGTGTATAACACTATTGGGGGGTGCTGTGTATTAAACTATTAGGGGGTGATGTGTATTAAGCTATTAGGGGGGTGCTGTGTATTAAACTATTAGGGGGGTGCTGTGTATTAAACTATTAGGGGTTGCTGTGTATTAAGCTACTAGGGGGGTGCTGTGTATTAAACTATTAGGGAGGTGCTGTGTATAACACTATTAGGGGGGTGCTGTGTATAACACTATTAGGGGGGTGCTGTGCATTAAACTATTAGGGGGTGCTGTGCATAACACTATTAGGGGGGTTCTGTGCATTAAACTATTAGGGGGGTGCTGTGCATTAAACTATTAGGAGGGTGCTGTGCATTAAACTATTAGGGATGTGCTGTGTATAACACTATTAGGGGGGTGCTGTGTATTAAACTATTAGGGGGGTGCTGTGTATAACACTATTAGGGGGTGCTGTGTATTAAACTATTAGGGGGGTGATGTATTAAACTATTAGGGGGTGCTGTGTATTAAACTCTTAGGGGGGTGCTGTGTATAACACTAATAGGGGGGTGCTGTGTATTAAACTATTAGGGGGGTGTTGTGTATAACACTATTAGAGGGTGCTGTGTATTAAACTATTAGGGGGGTGCTGTGTATTAAACTATTAGGGGGTGCTGTGTATTAAACTATTAGGGGGGTGCTGTGTATAACACTATTAGGGGGTGCTGTGTATTAAACTATTAGAGGGTGCTGTGTAGAACACTATTAGGGGGGTGCTGTGTATAACACTATTAGGGGGGTGCTGTGTATTAAACTATTAGGGGGGTGCTGTGTATAACACTATTAGGGGGGTGCTGTGTATTAAACTATTAGGGGGGTGCTGTGTATAACACTATTAGGGGGGTGCTGTGTATTAAACTATTAGGGGGGTGCTGTGTATAACACTATTAGCGGGGTGCTGTGTATAACACTATTAGGGGGGTGCTGTGTATAACACTATTAGGGGGGTGCTGTGTATTAAACTATTAGGGGGGTGCTGTGTATAACACTATTAGGGGGGTGCTGTGTATAACACTATTAGGGGGGTGCTGTGTATTAAACTATTAGGGGGGTGCTGTGTATAACACTATTAGGGGGGTGCTGTGTATTAAACTATTAGGGGGGTGCTGTGTATAACACTATTAGGGGGGTGCTGTGTATAACACTATTAGGGGGTGCTGTGTATTAAACTGTTAGGGGGTGCTGTGTATAACACTATTAGGGGGGTGCTGTGTATAACACTATTAGGGGGTGCTGTGTATAACACTATTAGGGGGGTGCTGTGTATTAAACTATTAGAGGGGTGCTGTGTATAACACTATTGGGGGGTGCTGTGTATTAAACTATTAGGGGGTGCTGTGTATTAAGCTATTAGGGGGGTGCTGTGTATTAAACTATTAGGGGGGTGCTGTGTATTAAACTATTAGGGGGTGCTGTGTATTAAGCTATTAGGAGGGTGCTGTGTATTGAACTATTAGGGGGGTTCTGTGTATAACACTATTAGGGGGGTGCTGTGTATAACACTATTAGGGGGATGCTGTGCATTAAACTATTAGGGGGGTGCTGTGCATAACACTATTAGGGGGTTGCTGTGCATTAAACTATTAGGGGGGTGCTGTGCATTAAACTATTAGGAGGGTGCTGTGCATTAAACTATTAGGGGGGTGCTGTGTATAACACTATTAGGGGGGTGCTGTGTATTAAACTATTAGGGGGGTGCTGTGTATAACACTTTTAGGGGGTGCTGTGTATTAAACTATTAGGGGGATGCTGTTTATTAAACTATTAGGGGGGTGCTGTGTATAACACTATTAGGGGGGGTGCTGTGTATTACACTATTAGGGGGGTGCTGTGTATTAAACTATTAGGGGGGTGCTGTGTATAACACTATTAGGGGGGTGCTGTGTATAACACTATTAGGGGGTGCTGTGTATTAAACTATTAGGGGGTGCTGTGTATAACACTATTAGGGGGTGCTGTGTATAACACTATTAGGGGGTGCTGTGTATAACACTATTAGGGGGGTGCTGCGTATTAAACTATTAGAGGGGTGCTGTGTATAACACTATTGGGGGGTGCTGTGTATTAAACTATTAGGGGGTGCTGTGTATTAAGCTATTAGGGGGGTGCTGTGTATTAAACTATTAGGGGGGTGCTGTGTATTAAACTATTAGGGGTTGCTGTGTATTAAGCTATTAGGGGGGTGCTGTGTATTAAACTATTAGGGAGGTGCTGTGTATAACACTATTAGGGGGGTGCTGTGTATAACACTATTAGGGGGGTGCTGTGCATTAAACTATTAGGGGGTGCTGTGCATAACACTATTAGGGGGGTTCTGTGCATTAAACTATTAGGGGGGTGCTGTGCATTAAACTATTAGGAGGGTGCTGTGCATTAAACTATTAGGGGGGTGCTGTGTATAACACTATTAGGGGGGTGCTGTGTATTAAACTATTAGGGGGGTGCTGTGTATAACACTATTAGGGGGTGCAGTGTATTAAACTATTAGGGGGGTGATGTATTAAACTATTAGGGGGTGCTGTGTATTAAACTATTAGGGGGGTGCTGTGTATAACACTAATAGGGGGGTGCTGTGTATTAAACTATTAGGGGGGTGCTGTGTATAACACTATTAGAGGGTGCTGTGTATTAAACTATTAGGGGGGTGCTGTGTATTAAACTATTAGGGGGTGCTGTGTATTAAACTATTAGGGGGGTGCTGTGTATAACACTATTAGGGGGTGCTGTGTATTAAACTATTAGAGGGTGCTGTGTAGAACACTATTAGGGGGGTGCTGTGTATAACACTATTAGGGGGGTGCTGTGTATTAAACTATTAGGGGATGCTGTGTATTAAACTATTAGGGGGGTGCTGTGTATAACACTATTAGGGGGGTGCTGTGTATTAAACTATTACGGGGGTGCTGTGTATAACACTATTAGGGGGGTGCTGTGTATTAAACTATTAGGGGGGGTGCTGTGTATAACACTATTAGGGGGGTGCTGTGTATAACACTATTAGGGGGGTGCTGTGTATAACACTATTAGGGGGGTGCTGTGTATTAAACTATTAGGGGGGTGCTGTGTATAACACTATTAGGGGGGTGCTGTGTATAACACTATTAGGGGGGTGCTGTGTATAACACTATTAGGGGGGTGCTGTGTATTAAACTATTAGAGGGGGTGCTGTGTATAACACTATTAGGGGGGTGCTGTGTATTAAACTATTAGGGGGGTGCTGTGTATAACACTATTAGGGGGGTGCTGTGTATAACACTATTAGGGGGTGCTGTGTATTAAACTATTAGGGGGTGCTGTGTATAACACTATTAGGGGGGTGCTGTGTATAACACTATTAGGGGGTGCTGTGTATAACACTATTAGGGGGGTGCTGCGTATTAAATTATTAGAGGGGTGCTGTGTATAACACTATTGGGGGGTGCTGTGTATTAAACTATTAGGGGGTGATGTGTATTAAGCTATTAGGGGGGTGCTGTGTATTAAACTATTAGGGGGGTGCTGTGTATTAAACTATTAGGGGTTGCTGTGTATTAAGCTACTAGGGGGGTGCTGTGTATTAAACTATTAGGGAGGTGCTGTGTATAACACTATTAGGGGGGTGCTGTGTATAACACTATTAGGGGGGTGCTGTGCATTAAACTATTAGGGGGTGCTGTGGATAACACTATTAGGGGGGTTCTGTGCATTAAACTATTAGGGGGGTGCTGTGCATTAAACTATTAGGAGGGTGCTGTGCATTAAACTATTAGGGGGGTGCTGTGTATAACACTATTAGGGGGGTGCTGTGTATTAAACTATTAGGGGGGTGCTGTGTATAACACTATTAGGGGGTGCTGTGTATTAAACTATTAGGGGGGTGATGTATTAAACTATTAGGGGGTGCTGTGTATTAAACTCTTAGGGGGGTGCTGTGTATAACACTAATAGGGGGGGTGCTGTGTATTAAACTATTAGGGGGGTGCTGTGTATAACACTATTAGAGGGTGCTGTGTATTAAACTATTAGGGGGGTGCTGTGTATTAAACTATTAGGGGGTGCTGTGTATTAAACTATTAGGGGGGTGCTGTGTATAACACTATTAGGGGGTGCTGTGTATTAAACTATTAGAGGGTGCTGTGTAGATCACTATTAGGGGGGTGCTGTGTATAACACTATTAGGGGGGTGCTGTGTATTAAACTATTAGGGGGGTGCTGTGTATTAAACTATTAGGGGGGGTGCTGTGTATAACACTATTAGGGGGGTGCTGTGTATTAAACTATTAGGGGGGTGCTGTGTATAACACTATTAGGGGGGTGCTGTGTATTAAACTATTAGGGGGGTGCTGTGTATAACACTATTAGCGGGGTGCTGTGTATAACACTATTAGGGGGGTGCTGTGTATAACACTATTAGGGGGGTGCTGTGTATTAAACTATTAGGGGGGTGCTGTGTATAACACTATTAGGGGGGTGCTGTGTATAACACTATTAGGGGGGTGCTGTGTATTAAACTATTAGGGGGGTGCTGTGTATAACACTATTAGGGGGGTGCTGTGTATTAAACTATTAGGGGGGTGCTGTGTATAACACTATTAGGGGGGTGCTGTGTATAACACTATTAGGGGGGTGCTGTGTATTAAACTATTAGGGGGTGCTGTGTATAACACTATTAGGGGGGGTGCTGTGTATAACACTATTAGGGGGGTGCTGTGTATTAAACTATTAGAGGGGTGCTGTGTATAACACTATTGGGGGGTGCTGTGTATTAAACTATTAGGGGGTGCTGTGTATTAAGCTATTAGGGGGGTGCTGTGTATTAAACTATTAGGGGGTGCTCTGTATTAAACTATTAGGGGGTGCTGTGTATTAAGCTATTAGGAGGGTGCTGTGTATTGAACTATTAGGGGGGTTCTGTGTATAACACTATTAGGGGGGTGCTGTGTATAACACTATTAGGGGGATGCTGTGCATTAAACTATTAGGGGGGTGCTGTGCATAACACTATTAGGGGGTTGCTGTGCATTAAACTATTAGGGGGGTGCTGTGCATTAAACTATTAGGAGGGTGCTGTGCATTAAACTATTAGGGGGGTGCTGTGTATAACACTATTAGGGGGGTGCTGTGTATTAAACTATTAGGGGGGTGCTGTGTATAACACTTTTAGGGGGTGCTGTGTATTAAACTATTAGGGGGATGCTGTTTATTAAACTATTAGGGGGGTGCTGTGTATAACACTATTAGGGGGGGTGCTGTGTATTACACTATTAGGGGGGTGCTGTGTATTAAACTATTAGGGGGGTGCTGTGTATAACACTATTAGGGGGGTGCTGTGTATAACACTATTAGGGGGTGCTGTGTATTAAACTATTAGGGGGTGCTGTGTATAACACTATTAGGGGGGTGCTGTGTATAACACTATTAGGGGGTGCTGTGTATAACACTATTAGGGGGGTGCTGCGTATTAAACTATTAGAGGAGTGCTGTGTATAACACTATTGGGGGGTGCTGTGTATTAAACTATTAGGGGGTGCTGTGTATTAAGCTATTAGGGGGGTGCTGTGTATTAAACTATTAGGGGGGTGCTGTGTATTAAACTATTAGGGGTTGCTGTGTATTAAGCTATTAGGGGGGTGCTGTGTATTAAACTATTAGGGAGGTGCTGTGTATAACACTATTAGGGGGGTGCTGTGTATAACACTATTAGGGGGGTGCTGTGCATTAAACTATTAGGGGGTGCTGTGCATAACACTATTAGGGGGGTTCTGTGCATTAAACTATTAGGGGGGTGCTGTGCATTAAACTATTAGGAGGGTGCTGTGCATTAAATTATTAGGGGGGTGCTGTGTATAACACTATTAGGGGGGTGCTGTGTATTAAACTATTAGGGGGGTGCTGTGTATAACACTATTAGGGGGTGCAGTGTATTAAACTATTAGGGGGGTGATGTATTAAACTATTAGGGGGTGCTGTGTATTAAACTATTAGGGGGGTGCTGTGTATAACACTAATAGGGGGGTGCTGTGTATTAAACTATTAGGGGGGGTGCTGTGTATAACACTATTAGGGGGGTGCTGTGTATAACACTATTAGGGGGGTGCTGTGTATAACACTATTAGGGGGGTGCTGTGTATTAAACTATTAGGGGGGTGCTGTGTATAACACTATTAGGGGGGTGCTGTGTATAACACTATTAGGGGGGTGCTGTGTATTAAACTATTAGGGGGGTGCTGTGTATAACACTATTAGGGGGGTGCTGTGTATTAAACTATTAGGGGGGTGCTGTGTATAACACTATTAGGGGGGTGCTGTGTATAACACTATTAGGGGGTGCTGTGTATTAAACTATTAGGGGGTGCTGTGTATAACACTATTAGGGGGGTGCTGTGTATAACACTATTAGGGGGTGCTGTGTATAACACTATTAGGGGGGTGCTGCGTATTAAATTATTAGAGGGGTGCTGTGTATAACACTATTGGGGGGTGCTGTGTATTAAACTATTAGGGGGTGATGTGTATTAAGCTATTAGGGGGGTGCTGTGTATTAAACTA
>NW_027439972.1:0-35522 GCF_031893055.1 Leptodactylus fuscus
TCATAATGTCCACTGTTATTTTAATATACAGTGCCCCCTATCATTACATAATGTCCTCTGTTATTATAATATACAGTGCCCCCTATCATTACATAATATCCTCTGTTATTATAATATACAGTGCCCCTTATATTACATAATGTCCTCTGTTATTATAATATACAGTGCCCCCTATCATTACATAATGTCCACTTTTATGATAATATACAGTGCCCCTATCATTATATAATGTCCTCTTTTATTATAATATACAGTGCCCCCTATCATTACATAATGTCCTCTGTTATTATAATATACAGTGCCCCCTATCATTATATAATGTCCTCTGTTATTATAATATACAGTGCCCCCTATCATTACATAATGTCCTCTGTTATTATAATATACAGTGCCCCCTATCATTACATAATGTCCTCTGTTATTATAATATACAGTGCCCCCTATCATTACATAATGTCCACTTTTTTGATAATATACAGTGCCCCTATCATTATATAATGTCCTCTTTTATTATAATATACAGTGCCGCCTATCATTACATAATGTCCTCTGTTATTATAATATACAGTGCCCCCTATCATTATATAATGTCCTCTGTTATTATAATATACAGTGCCCCCTATCATTACATAATGTCCTCTGTTATTATAATATACAGTGCCCCCTATCATTATATAATGTCCTCTGTTATTATAATATACAGTGCCCCCTATCATTACATAATGTCCTCTGTTATTATAATATACAGTGCCCCCTATCATTACATAATGTCCTCTGTTATTATAATATACAGTGCCCCCTATCATTACATAATGTCCTCTGTTATTATAATATACAGTGCCCCCTATCATTACATAATGTCCTCTGTTATTATAATATACAGTGCCCCCTATCATTACATAATGTCCACTTTTATGATAATATACAGTGCCCCTATCATTATATAATGTCCTCTTTTATTATAATATACAGTGCCGCCTATCATTACATAATGTCCTCTTTTATTATAATATACAGTGCCCCTATCATTATATAATGTCCTCTGTTATTATAATAAACAGTGCCCCCTATCATTACATAATGTCCTCTGTTATTATAATATACAGTGCCCCCTATCATTATATAATGTCATCTGTTATTATAATATACAGTGCCCCCTATCATTATATAATGTCCTCTGTTATTATAATATACAGTGCCCCCTATCATTACATAATATCCTCTGTTATTATAATATACAGTGCCCCCTATCATTACATAATGTCCTCTGGTTTTATAATATACAGTGCCCTTATATTACATAATGTCCTCTGTTATTATAATATACAGTGCCCCCTATCATTACATAATGTCCTCTGTTATTATAATATACAGTGCCCCTTATATTACATAATGTCCTCTGTAATTATAATATACAGTGCCCCCTATCATTACATAATGTCCTCTGTTATTATAATATACAGTGCCCCCTATCATTACATAATGTCCACTGTTATTATAATATACAGTGCCCCCTATCATTACATAATGTCCTCTGTTATTATAATATACAGTGCCCCCTATCATTACATAATGTCCTCTGTTATTATAATATACAGTGCCCCTTATATTACATAATGTCCTCTGTTATTATAATATACAGTGCCCCCTATCATTACATAATGTCCTCTGTTATTATAATATACAGTGCCCTTATATTACATAATGTCCTCTGTTATTATAATATACAGTGCCCCCTATCATTATATAATGTCCTCTGTTATTATAATATACAGTGCCCCCTATCATTACATAATGTCCTCTGTTATTATAATATACAGTGCCCCCTATCATTACATAATGTCCTCTGTTATTATAATATACAGTGCCCCTTATATTACATAATGTCCTCTGTAATTATAATATACAGTGCCCCCTATCATTATATAATGTCCACTGTTATTATAATATACAGTGCCCCCTATCATTATATAATGTCCTCTGTTATTATAATATACAGTGCCCCCTATCATTACATAATGTCCTCTGTTATTATAATATACAGTGCCCCCTATCATTACATAATGTCCTCTGTTATTATAATATACAGTGCCCCTCATATTACATAATGTCCTCTGTAATTATAATATACAGTGCCCCCTATCATTACATAATGTCCTCTGTTATTATAATATACAGTACCCCCTATCATTATATAATGTCATCTGTTATTATAATATACAGTGCCCCCTATCAATACATAATGTCCTCTGTTATTATAATATACAGTGCCCCTATCATTACATAATGTCCTCTGTTATTATAATATACAGTGCCCCCTATCATTACATAATGTCCTCTGTTATTATAATATACAGTGCCCCTTATATTACATAATGTCCTCTGTAATTATAATATACAGTGCCCCCTATCATTACATAATGTCCTCTGTTATTATAATATACGGTGCCCCCTATCATTATATAATGTCCTCTGTTATTATAATATACAGTGCCCCCTATCATTACATAATGTCCTCTGTTATTATAATATACAGTGCCCCCTATCATTACATAATGTCCGCTGTTATTATAATATACAGTGCCCCCTATCATTACATAATGTCCTCTGGTATTATAATATACAGTGCCCCCTATCATTACATAATGTCCACTGTTATTATAATATACAGTGCCCCCTATCATTACATAATGTCCTCTGTTATTATAATATACAGTGCCCCCTATCATTACATAATATCCTCTGTTATTATAATATACAGTGCCCCTTATATTACATAATGTCCTCTGTTATTATAATATACAGTGCCCCCTATCATTACATAATGTCCACTTTTATGATAATATACAGTGCCCCTATCATTATATAATGTCCTCTTTTATTATAATATACAGTGCCCCCTATCATTACATAATGTCCTCTGTTATTATAATATACAGTGCCCCCTATCATTATATAATGTCCTCTGTTATTATAATATACAGTGCCCCCTATCATTACATAATGTCCTCTGTTATTATAATATACAGTGCCCCCTATCATTACATAATGTCCTCTGTTATTATAATATACAGTGCCCCCTATCATTACATAATGTCCACTTTTATGATAATATACAGTGCCCCTATCATTATATAATGTCCTCTTTTATTATAATATACAGTGCCGCCTATCATTACATAATGTCCTCTGTTATTATAATATACAGTGCCCCCTATCATTATATAATGTCCTGTTATTATAATATACAGTGCCCCCTATCATTACATAATGTCCTCTGTTATTATAATATACAGTGCCCCCTATCATTATATAATGTCCTCTGTTATTATAATATACAGTGCCCCCTATCATTACATAATGTCCTCTGTTATTATAATATACAGTGCCCCCTATCATTACATAATGTCCTCTGTTATTATAATATACAGTGCCCCCTATCATTACATAATGTCCTCTGTTATTATAATATACAGTGCCCCCTATCATTACATAATGTCCACTTTTATGATAATATACAGTGCCCCTATCATTATATAATGTCCTCTTTTATTATAATATACAGTGCCGCCTATCATTACATAATGTCCTCTTTTATTATAATATACAGTGCCCCTATCATTATATAATGTCCTCTGTTATTATAATAAACAGTGCCCCCTATCATTACATAATGTCCTCTGTTATTATAATATACAGTGCCCCCTATCATTATATAATGTCATCTGTTATTATAATATACAGTGCCCCCTATCATTATATAATGTCCTCTGTTATTATAATATACAGTGCCCCCTATCATTACATAATATCCTCTGTTATTATAATATACAGTGCCCCCTATCATTACATAATGTCCTCTGTTATTATAATATACAGTGCCCTTATATTACATAATGTCCTCTGTTATTATAATATACAGTGCCCCCTATCATTACATAATGTCCTCTGTTATTATAATATACAGTGCCCCTTATATTACATAATGTCCTCTGTAATTATAATATACAGTGCCCCCTATCATTACATAATGTCCTCTGTTATTATAATATACAGTGCCCCCTATCATTACATAATGTCCACTGTTATTATAATATACAGTGCCCCCTATCATTACATAATGTCCTCTGTTATTATAATATACAGTGCCCCCTATCATTACATAATGTCCTCTGTTATTATAATATACAGTGCCCCTTATATTACATAATGTCCTCTGTTATTATAATATACAGTGCCCCCTATCATTACATAATGTCCTCTGTTATTATAATATACAGTGCCCTTATATTACATAATGTCCTCTGTTATTATAATATACAGTGCCCTTATATTACATAATGTCCTCTGTTATTATAATATACAGTGCCCCCTATCATTACATAATGTCCTCTGTTATTATAATATACAGTGCCCCCTATCATTATATAATGTCCTCTGTTATTATAATATACAGTGCCCCCTATCATTACATAATATCCTCTGTTATTATAATATACAGTGCCCCCTATCATTACATAATGTTCTCTGTTATTATAATATACAGTGCCCTTATATTACATAATGTCCTCTGTTATTATAATATACAGTGCCCCCTATCATTACATAATGTCCTCTGTTATTATAATATACAGTGCCCCTTATATTACATAATGTCCTCTGTAATTATAATATACAGTGCCCCCTATCATTACATAATGTCCTCTGTTATTATAATATACAGTGCCCCCTATCATTACATAATGTCCACTGTTATTATAATATACAGTGCCCCCTATCATTACATAATGTCCTCTGTTATTATAATATACAGTGCCCCCTATCATTACATAATGTCCTCTGTTATTATAATATACAGTGCCCCTTATATTACATAATGTCCTCTGTTATTATAATATACAGTGCCCCCTATCATTACATAATGTCCTCTGTTATTATAATATACAGTGCCCCCTATCATTACATAATGTCCTCTGTTATTATAATATACAGTGCCCCCTATCATTACATAATGTCCTCTGTTATTATAATATACAGTGCCCCGTATCATTACATAATGTCCTCTGTTATTATAATATACAGTGCCCCTTATATTACATAATGTCCTCTGTTATTATAATATACAGTGCCCCCTATCATTACATAATATCCTCTGTTATTATAATATACAGTGACCCCTATCATTATGTAATGTCCTCTGTTATTATAATATAGAGTGCCCCCTATCATTACATAATGTCCTCTGTTATTATAATATACAGTGCCCCCTATCATTATGTAATGTCCTCTGTTATTATAATATACAGTGCCCCCTATCATTATATAATGTCCTCTGTTATTATAATATACAGTGCCCCCTATCATTACATAATATCCTCTGTTATTATAATATACAGTGCCCCCTATCATTACATAATGTCCTCTGTTATTATAATATACAGTGCCCTTATATTACATAATGTCCTCTGTTATTATAATATACAGTGCCCCCTATCATTACATAATGTCCTCTGTTATTATAATATACAGTGCCCCCTATCATTACATAATGTCCGCTGTTATTATAATATACAGTGCCCCCTATCATTACATAATGTCCTCTGGTATTATAATATACAGTGCCCCCTATCATTACATAATGTCCACTGTTATTTTAATATACAGTGCCCCCTATCATTACATAATGTCCTCTGTTATTATAATATACAGTGCCCCCTATCATTACATAATATCCTCTGTTATTATAATATACAGTGCCCCTTATATTACATAATGTCCTCTGTTATTATAATATACAGTGCCCCCTATCATTACATAATGTCCACTTTTATGATAATATACAGTGCCCCTATCATTATATAATGTCCTCTTTTATTATAATATACAGTGCCCCCTATCATTACATAATGTCCTCTGTTATTATAATATACAGTGCCCCCTATCATTATATAATGTCCTCTGTTATTATAATATACAGTGCCCCCTATCATTACATAATGTCCTCTGTTATTATAATATACAGTGCCCCCTATCATTACATAATGTCCTCTGTTATTATAATATACAGTGCCCCCTATCATTACATAATGTCCACTTTTTGATAATATACAGTGCCCCTATCATTATATAATGTCCTCTTTTATTATAATATACAGTGCCGCCTATCATTACATAATGTCCTCTGTTATTATAATATACAGTGCCCCCTATCATTATATAATGTCCTCTGTTATTATAATATACAGTGCCCCCTATCATTACATAATGTCCTCTGTTATTATAATATACAGTGCCCCCTATCATTATATAATGTCCTCTGTTATTATAATATACAGTGCCCCCTATCATTACATAATGTCCTCTGTTATTATAATATACAGTGCCCCCTATCATTACATAATGTCCTCTGTTATTATAATATACAGTGCCCCCTATCATTACATAATGTCCTCTGTTATTATAATATACAGTGCCCCCTATCATTACATAATGTCCTCTGTTATTATAATATACAGTGCCCCCTATCATTACATAATGTCCACTTTTATGATAATATACAGTGCCCCTATCATTATATAATGTCCTCTTTTATTATAATATACAGTGCCGCCTATCATTACATAATGTCCTCTTTTATTATAATATACAGTGCCCCTATCATTACATAATGTCCTCTGTTATTATAATATACAGTGCCCCCTATCATTATATAATGTCATCTGTTATTATAATATACAGTGCCCCCTATCATTATATAATGTCCTCTGTTATTATAATATACAGTGCCCCCTATCATTACATAATATCCTCTGTTATTATAATATACAGTGCCCCCTATCATTACATAATGTCCTCTGGTTTTATAATATACAGTGCCCTTATATTACATAATGTCCTCTGTTATTATAATATACAGTGCCCCCTATCATTACATAATGTCCTCTGTTATTATAATATACAGTGCCCCTTATATTACATAATGTCCTCTGTAATTATAATATACAGTGCCCCCTATCATTACATAATGTCCTCTGTTATTATAATATACAGTGCCCCCTATCATTACATAATGTCCACTGTTATTATAATATACAGTGCCCCCTATCATTACATAATGTCCTCTGTTATTATAATATACAGTGCCCCCTATCATTACATAATGTCCTCTGTTATTATAATATACAGTGCCCCTTATATTACATAATGTCCTCTGTTATTATAATATACAGTGCCCCCTATCATTACATAATGTCCTCTGTTATTATAATATACAGTGCCCTTATATTACATAATGTCCTCTGTTATTATAATATACAGTGCCCCCTATCATTATATAATGTCCTCTGTTATTATAATATACAGTGCCCCCTATCATTACATAATGTCCTCTGTTATTATAATATACAGTGCCCCCTATCATTACATAATGTCCTCTGTTATTATAATATACAGTGCCCCTTATATTACATAATGTCCTCTGTAATTATAATATACAGTGCCCCCTATCATTATATAATGTCCACTGTTATTATAATATACAGTGCCCCCTATCATTATATAATGTCCTCTGTTATTATAATATACAGTGCCCCCTATCATTACATAATGTCCTCTGTTATTATAATATACAGTGCCCCCTATCATTACATAATGTCCTCTGTTATTATAATATACAGTGCCCCTCATATTACATAATGTCCTCTGTAATTATAATATACAGTGCCCCCTATCATTACATAATGTCCTCTGTTATTATAATATACAGTACCCCCTATCATTATATAATGTCATCTGTTATTATAATATACAGTGCCCCCTATCAATACATAATGTCCTCTGTTATTATAATATACAGTGCCCCTATCATTACATAATGTCCTCTGTTATTATAATATACAGTGCCCCCTATCATTACATAATGTCCTCTGTTATTATAATATACAGTGCCCCTTATATTACATAATGTCCTCTGTAATTATAATATACAGTGCCCCCTATCATTACATAATGTCCTCTGTTATTATAATATACGGTGCCCCCTATCATTATATAATGTCCTCTGTTATTATAATATACAGTGCCCCCTATCATTACATAATGTCCTCTGTTATTATAATATACAGTGCCCCCTATCATTACATAATGTCCTCTGTTATTATAATATACAGTGCCCCCTATCATTACATAATGTCCTCTTTTATTATAATATACAGTGCCCCTTATATTACATAATGTCCTCTGTTATTATAATATACAGTGCCCCCTATCATTACATAATGTCCTCTGTTATTATAATATACAGTGCCCCCTATCATTACATAATGTCCTCTGTTATTATAATATAAAGTGCCCTTATATTACATAATGTCCTCTGTTATTATAATATACAGTGCCCCTAATATTACATAATGTCCTCTGTAATTATAATATACAGTGCCCCCTATCATTACATAATGTCCTCTGTTATTATAATATACAGTGCCCCCTATCATTATATAATGTCCTCTGTTATTATAATATACAGTGCCCCCTATCATTATATAATGTCCTCTGTTATTATAATATACAGTGCCCCCTATCATTATATAATGTCCTCTGTTATTATAATATACAATGCCCCCTATCATTACATAATGTCCTCTGTTATTATAATATACAGTGCCCCCTATCATTACATAATGTCCTCTGTTATTATAATATACAGTGCCCCCTATCATTACATAATGTCCTCTGTTATTATAATATACAGTGCCCCCTATCATTACATAATGTCCTCTGTTATTATAATATACAGTGCCCCCTATCATTACATAATGTCCTCTGTTATTATAATATACAGTGCCCCCTATCATTACATAATAACCTCTGTTATTATAATATACAGTGCCCCCTATCATTACACAATGTCCTCTGTTATTATAATATACAGTGCCCCCTATCATTATATAATGTCCTCTGTTATTATAATATACAGTGCCCCCTATAATTATATAATGTCCTCTCTTATTATAATATACAGTGCCCCTTATATTACATAATGTCCTCTGTTATTATAATATACAGTGCCCCTTATATTACATATTGTCCTCTGTTATTATAATATACAGTGCCCCCTATCATTACATAATATCCTCTGTTATTATAATATACAGTGCCCCTTATATTACATAATGTCCTCTGTTATTATAATATACAGTGCCCCCTATCATTACATAATGTCCTCTTTTATGATAATATACAGTGCCCCCTATCATTATATAATGTCCTCTTTTATTATAATATACAGTGCCCCCTATCATTACATAATGTCCTCTGTTATTATAATATACAGTGCCCCCTATCATTATATAATGTCCTCTGTTATTATAATATACAGTGCCCCCTATCATTACATAATGTCCTCTGTTATTATAATATACAGTGCCCTCTATCATTACATAATGTCCTCTGTTATTATAATATACAGTGCCCCTTATATTACATAATGTCCTCTGTTATTATAATATACAGTGCCGCCTATCATTACATATTGTCCTCTTTTATTATAATATACAGTGCTCCTATCATTATATAATGTCCTCTGTTATTATAATAAACAGTGCCCCCTATCATTACATAATGTCCTCTGTTATTATAATATACAGTGCCCCCTATCATGATATAATGTCCTCTGTTATTATAATATACAGTGCCCCCTATCATTACATAATGTCCTCTGTTATTATAATATACAGTGCCCCCTATCATTACATAATGTCCTCTGTTATTATAATATACAGTGCCCTTATATTACATAATGTCCTCTGTTATTATAATATACAGTGCCCCCTATCATTACATAATGTCCTCTGTTATTATAATATACAGTGCCCCCTAACATTATATAATGTCCTCTGTTATTATAATATACAGTGCCCCCTATCATTATATAATGTCCTCTGTTATTATAATATACAGTGCCCCTATCATTACATAATGTCCTCTGTTATTATAATATACAGTGCCCCCTATCATTACATAATGTCCTCTGTTAATATAATATACAGTGCCCCTTATATTACATAATGTCCTCTGTAATTATAATATACAGTGCCCCCTATCATTACATAATGTCCTCTGTTACTATAATATACAGTGCCCCCTATCATTATATAATGTCCTCTGTTATTACAATATACAGTGCCCCCTATCATTACATAATGTCCTCTGTTATTATAATATACAGTGCCCCCTATCATTATATAATGTCCTCTGTTATTATAATATACAGTACCCCCTATCATTACATAATGTCCTCTGTTATTATAATATACAGTGCCCCCTATCATTACATAATGTCCTCTGTTATTATCATATACAGTGCCCCCTATCATTACATAATGTCCTCTGTTATTATAATATACAGTGCCCCCTATCATTACATAATGTCCTCTATTATAATATACAGTGCCCCTTATATTACATAATGTCCTCTGTTATTATAATATACAGTGCCCCCTATCATTACATAATGTCCTCTGTTATTATAATATACAGTGCCCCCTATCATTACATAATGTCCTCTGTTATTATAATATACAGTGCCCCTTATATTACATAATGTCCTCTGTTATTATAATATACAGTGCCCTTATATTACATAATGTCCTCTGTTATTATAATATACAGTGCCCCCTATCATTACATAATGTCCTCTGTTATTATAATATACAGTGCCCCCTATCATTACATAATGTCCTCTGTTATTATAATATACGGTGCCCCCTATCATTATATAATGTCCTCTGTTATTATAATATACAGTGCCCCCTATCATTACATAATGTCCTCTGTTATTATAATATACAGTGCCCCCTATCATTACATAATGTCCTCTGTTATTATAATATACAGTGCCCCCTATCATTACATAATGTCCTCTTTTATTATAATATACAGTGCCCCTTATATTACATAATGTCCTCTGTTATTATAATATACAGTGCCCCCTATCATTACATAATGTCCTCTGTTATTATAATATACAGTGCCCCCTATCATTACATAATGTCCTCTGTTATTATAATATAAAGTGCCCTTATATTACATAATGTCCTCTGTTATTATAATATACAGTGCCCCTAATATTACATAATGTCCTCTGTAATTATAATATACAGTGCCCCCTATCATTACATAATGTCCTCTGTTATTATAATATACAGTGCCCCCTATCATTATATAATGTCCTCTGTTATTATAATATACAGTGCCCCCTATCATTATATAATGTCCTCTGTTATTATAATATACAGTGCCCCCTATCATTATATAATGTCCTCTGTTATTATAATATACAATGCCCCCTATCATTACATAATGTCCTCTGTTATTATAATATACAGTGCCCCCTATCATTACATAATGTCCTCTGTTATTATAATATACAGTGCCCCCTATCATTACATAATGTCCTCTGTTATTATAATATACCGTGCCCCCTATCATTACATAATGTCCTCTGTTATTATAATATACAGTGCCCCCTATCATTACATAATGTCCTCTGTTATTATAATATACAGTGCCCCCTATCATTACATAATAACCTCTATTATTATAATATACAGTGCCCCCTATCATTACACAATGTCCTCTGTTATTATAATATACAGTGCCCCCTATCATTATATAATGTCCTCTGTTATTATAATATACAGTGCCCCCTATAATTATATAATGTCCTCTCTTATTATAATATACAGTGCCCCTTATATTACATAATGTCCTCTGTTATTATAATACACAGTGCCCCTTATATTACATATTGTCCTCTGTTATTATAATATACAGTGCCCCCTATCATTACATAATATCCTCTGTTATTATAATATACAGTGCCCCTTATATTACATAATGTCCTCTGTTATTATAATATACAGTGCCCCCTATCATTACATAATGTCCTCTTTTATGATAATATACAGTGCCCCCTATCATTATATAATGTCCTCTTTTATTATAATATACAGTGCCCCCTATCATTACATAATGTCCTCTGTTATTATAATATACAGTGCCCCCTATCATTATATAATGTCCTCTGTTATTATAATATACAGAGCCCCCTATCATTACATAATGTCCTCTGTTATTATAATATACAGTGCCCTCTATCATTACATAATGTCCTCTGTTATTATAATATACAGTGCCCCTTATATTACATAATGTCCTCTGTTATTATAATATACAGTGCCGCCTATCATTACATATTGTCCTCTTTTATTATAATATACACTGCTCCTATCATTATATAATGTCCTCTGTTATTATAATAAACAGTGCCCCCTATCATTACATAATGTCCTCTGTTATTATAATATACAGTGCCCCCTATCATGATATAATGTCCTCTGTTATTATAATATACAGTGCCCCCTATCATTACATAATGTCCTCTGTTATTATAATATACAGTGCCCCCTATCATTACATAATGTCCTCTGTTATTATAATATACAGTGCCCTTATATTACATAATGTCCTCTGTTATTAGAATATACAGTGCCCCCTATCATTACATAATGTCCTCTGTTATTATAATATACAGTGCCCCCTAACATTATATAATGTCCTCTGTTATTATAATATACAGTGCCCCCTATCATTATATAATGTCCTCTGTTATTATAATATACAGTGCCCCTATCATTACATAATGTCCTCTGTTATTATAATATACAGTGCCCCCTATCATTACATAATGTCCTCTGTTATTATAATATACAGTGCCCCCTATCATTACATAATGTCCACTGTTATTATAATATACAGTGCCCCCTATCATTACATAATGTCCACTGTTATTATAATATACAGTGCCCCCTATCATTACATAATGTCCTCTGTTATTATAATATACAGTGCCCCCTATCATTACATAATGTCCTCTGTTATTATAATATACAGTGCCCCCTATCAATACATAATGTCCTCTGTTATTATAATATACAGTGCCCCCTATCATTACATAATGTCCACTGTTATTATAATATACAGTGCCCCCTATCATTACATAATGTCCTCTGTTATTATAATATACAGTGCCCCCTATCATTACATAATGTCCTCTGTTATTATAATATACAGTGCCCCCTATCATTACATAATGTCCTCTATTATAATATACAGTGCCCCTTATATTACATAATGTCCTCTGTAATTATAATATACAGTGCCCCCTATCATTACATAATTTCCTCTGTTATTATAATATACAGTGCCCCCTATCATTATGTAATGTCCTCTGTTATTATAATATACAGTGCCCCCTATCATTATATAATGTCCTCTGTTATTATAATATACAGTGCCCCCTATCATTACATAATGTCCTCTGTTATTATAATATACAGTGCCCCCTATCATTACATAATGTCCACTGTTATTATAATATACAGTGCCCCCTATCATTACATAATGTCCACTGTTATTATAATATACAGTGCCCCCTATCATTACATAATGTCCTCTGTTATTATAATATACAGTGCCCCCTATCATTACATAATGTCCTCTGTTATTATAATATACAGTGCCCCCTATCAATACATAATGTCCTCTGTTATTATGATATACAGTGCCCCCTATCATTACATAATGTCCACTGTTATTATAATATACAGTGCCCCCTATCATTACATAATGTCCTCTGTTATTATAATATACAGTGCCCCCTATCATTACATAATATCCTCTGTTATTATAATATACAGTGCCCCTTATATTACATAATGTCCTCTGTTATTATAATATACAGTGCCCCCTATCATTACATAATGTCCTCTTTTATGATAATATACAGTGCCCCCTATCATTATATAATGTCCTCTTTTATTATAATATACAGTGCCCCCTATCATTACATAATGTCCTCTGTTATTATAATATACAGTGCCCTTATATTACATAATGTCCTCTGTTATTATAATATACAGTGCCCCCTATCATTACATAATGTCCTCTGTTATTATAATATACAGTGCCCCCTAACATTATATAATGTCCTTTGTTATTATAATATACAGTGCCCCCTATCATTATATAATGTCCTCTGTTATTATAATATACAGTGCCCCTATCATTACATAATGTCCTCTGTTATTATAATATACAGTGCCCCCTATCATTACATAATGTCCTCTGTTAATATAATATACAGTGCCCCTTATATTACATAATGTCCTCTGTAATTATAATATACAGTGCCCCCTATCATTACATAATGTCCTCTGTTACTATAATATACAGTGCCCCCTATCATTATATAATGTCCTCTGTTATTACAATATACAGTGCCCCCTATCATTACATAATGTCCTCTGTTATTATAATATACAGTGCCCCCTATCATTATATAATGTCCTCTGTTATTATAATATACAGTGCCCCCTATCATTACATAATGTCCTCTGTTATTATAATATACAGTGCCCCCTATCATTACATAATGTCCTCTGTTATTATAATATACAGTGCCCCCTATCATTACATAATGTCCTCTGTTATTATAATATACAGTGCCCCCTATCATTACATAATGTCCTCTATTATAATATACAGTGCCCCTTATATTACATAATGTCCTCTGTAATTATAATATACAGTGCCCCCTATCATTACATAATTTCCTCTGTTATTATAATATACAGTGCCCCCTATCATTATGTAATGTCCTCTGTTATTATAATATACAGTGCCCCCTATCATTATATAATGTCCTCTGTTATTATAATATACAGTGCCCCCTATCATTACATAATGTCCTCTGTTATTATAATATACAGTGCCCTTATATTACATAATGTCCTCTGTTATTATAATATACAGTGCCCCCTATCATTACATAATGTCCACTGTTATTATAATATACAGTGCCCCCTATCATTACATAATGTCCTCTGTTATTATAATATACAGTGCCCCCTATCAATACATAATGTCTTCTGTTATTATAATATACAGTGCCCCCTATCATTACATAATGTCCACTGTTATTATAATATACAGTGCCCCCTATCATTACATAATGTCCTCTGTTATTATAATATACAGTGCCCCCTATCATTACATAATATCCTCTGTTATTATAATATACAGTGCCCCTTATATTACATAATGTCCTCTGTTATTATAATATACAGTGCCCCCTATCATTATATAATGTCCTCTGTTATTATAATATACAGTGCCCCCTATCATTACATAATGTCCTCTGTTATTATAATATACAGTGCCCCCTATCATTACATAATGTCCTCTGTTATTATAATATACAGTGCCCCCTATCATTACATAATGTCCTCTATTATAATATACAGTGCCCCTTATATTACATAATGTCCTCTGTAATTATAATATACAGTGCCCCCTATCATTACATAATTTCCTCTGTTATTATAATATACAGTGCCCCCTATCATTATGTAATGTCCTCTGTTATTATAATATACAGTGCCCCCTATCATTATATAATGTCCTCTGTTATTATAATATACAGTGCCCCCTATCATTACATAATGTCCTCTGTTATTATAATATACAGTGCCCCCTATCATTACATAATGTCCACTGTTATTATAATATACAGTGCCCCCTATCATTACATAATGTCCACTGTTATTATAATATACAGTGCCCCCTATCATTACATAATGTCCTCTGTTATTATAATATACAGTGCCCCCTATCATTACATAATGTCCTCTGTTATTATAATATACAGTGCCCCCTTTCAATACATAATGTCCTCTGTTATTATGATATACAGTGCCCCCTATCATTACATAATGTCCACTGTTATTATAATATACAGTGCCCCCTATCATTACATAATGTCCTCTGTTATTATAATATACAGTGCCCCCTATCATTACATAATATCCTCTGTTATTATAATATACAGTGCCCCTTATATTACATAATGTCCTCTGTTAATATAATATACAGCGCCCCCTATCATTATATAATGTCCTCTGTTATTATAATATACAGTGCCCCCTATCATTACATAATGTCCTCTGTTATTATAATATACAGTGCCCCCTATCATTACATAATGTCCTCTGTTATTATAATATACAGTGCCCCCTATCATTACATAATGTCCTCTATTATAATATACAGTGCCCCTTATATTACATAATGTCCTCTGTAATTATAATATACAGTGCCCCCTATCATTACATAATGTCCTCTGTTATTATAATGTACAGTTTCCCCTATCATTACATAATGTCCTCTGTTATTATAATATACAGTGCCCCCTATCATTACATAATGTCCTCTGTTATTATAATATACAGTGCCCCCTATAATTATATAATGTCCTCTCTTATTATAATATACAGTGCCCCTTATATTACATAATGTCCTCTGTTATTATAATATACAGTGCCCCTTATATTACATATTGTCCTCTGTTATTATAATATACAGTGCCCCCTATCATTACATAATATCCTCTGTTATTATAATATACAGTGCCCCTCATATTACATAATGTCCTCTGTTATTATAATATACAGTGCCCCCTATCATTACATAATGTCCTCTTTTATGATAATATACAGTGACCCCTATCATTATATAATGTCCTCTTTTATTATAATATACAGTGCCCCCTATCATTACATAATGTCCTCTGTTATTATAATATACAGTGCCCCCTATCATTATATAATGTCCTCTGTTATTATAATATACAGTGCCCCCTATCATTACATAATGTCCTCTGTTATTATAATATACAGTGCCCTCTATCATTACATAATGTCCTCTGTTATTATAATATACAGTGCCCCTTATATTACATAATGTCCTCTGTTATTATAATATACAGTGCCGCCTATCATTACATATTGTCCTCTTTTATTATAATATACAGTGCTCCTATCATTATATAATGTCCTCTGTTATTATAATAAACAGTGCCCCCTATCATTACATAATGTCCTCTGTTATTATAATATACAGTGCCCCCTATCATGATATAATGTCCTCTGTTATTATAATATACAGTGCCCCCTATCATTACATAATGTCCTCTGTTATTATAATATACAGTGCCCCCTATCATTACATAATGTCCTCTGTTATTATAATATACAGTGCCCTTATATTACATAATGTCCTCTGTTATTATAATATACAGTGCCCCCTATCATTACATAATGTCCTCTGTTATTATAATATACAGTGCCCCCTAACATTATATAATGTCCTCTGTTATTATAATATACAGTGCCCCCTATCATTATATAATGTCCTCTGTTATTATAATATACAGTGCCCCTATCATTACATAATGTCCTCTGTTATTATAATATACAGTGCCCCCTATCATTACATAATGTCCTCTGTTAATATAATATACAGTGCCCCTTATATTACATAATGTCCTCTGTAATTATAATATACAGTGCCCCCTATCATTACATAATGTCCTCTGTTATTATAATATACAGTGCCCCCTATCATTATATAATGTCCTCTGTTATTACAATATACAGTGCCCCCTATCATTACATAATGTCCTCTGTTATTATAATATACAGTGCCCCCTATCATTATATAATGTCCTCTGTTATTATAATATACAGTGCCCCCTATCATTACATAATGTCCTCTGTTATTATAATATACAGTGCCCCCTATCATTACATAATGTCCTCTGTTATTATAATATACAGTGCCCCCTATCATTACATAATGTCCTCTGTTATTATAATATACAGTGCCCCCTATCATTACATAATGTCCTCTATTATAATATACAGTGCCCCTTATATTACATAATGTCCTCTGTAATTATAATATACAGTGCCCCCTATCATTACATAATTTCCTCTGTTATTATAATATACAGTGCCCCCTATCATTATGTAATGTCCTCTGTTATTATAATATACAGTGCCCCCTATCATTATATAATGTCCTCTGTTATTATAATATACAGTGCCCCCTATCATTACATAATGTCCTCTGTTATTATAATATACAGTGCCCTTATATTACATAATGTCCTCTGTTATTATAATATACAGTGCCCCCTATCATTACATAATGTCCACTGTTATTATAATATACAGTGCCCCCTATCATTACATAATGTCCTCTGTTATTATAATATACAGTGCCCCCTATCAATACATAATGTCCTCTGTTATTATAATATACAGTGCCCCCTATCATTACATAATGTCCACTGTTATTATAATATACAGTGCCCCCTATCATTACATAATGTCCTCTGTTATTATAATATACAGTGCCCCCTATCATTACATAATATCCTCTGTTATTATAATATACAGTGCCCCTTATATTACATAATGTCCTCTGTTATTATAATATACAGTGCCCCCTATCATTATATAATGTCCTCTGTTATTATAATATACAGTGCCCCCTATCATTACATAATGTCCTCTGTTATTATAATATACAGTGCCCCCTATCATTACATAATGTCCTCTGTTATTATAATATACAGTGCCCCCTATCATTACATAATGTCCTCTGTTATTATAATATACAGTGCCCCCTATCATTACATAATGTCCTCTGTTATTATAATATACAGTGCCCCCTATCATTATATAATGTCCTCTGTTATTATAATATACAGTGCCCCCTATCATTACATAATGTCCTCTGTTATTATAATATACAGTGCCCCCTATCATTATATAATGTCCTCTGTTATTATAATATACAGTGCCCCTATCATTACATAATGTCCTCTGTTATTATAATATACAGTGCCCCCTATCATTACATAATGTCCTCTGTTATTATAATATACAGTGCCCCCTATCATTACATAATGTCCTCTGTTATTATAATATACAGTGCCCCCTATCAATACATAATGTCCTCTGTTATTATAATATACAGTGCCCCCTATCATTACATAATGTCCACTGTTATTATAATATACAGTGCCCCCTATCATTACATAATGTCCTCTGTTATTATAATATACAGTGCCCCCTATCATTACATAATATCCTCTGTTATTATAATATACAGTGCCCCTTATATTACATAATGTCCTCTGTTATTATAATATACAGTGCCCCCTATCATTATATAATGTCCTCTGTTATTATAATATACAGTGCCCCCTATCATTACATAATGTCCTCTGTTATTATAATATACAGTGCCCCCTATCATTACATAATGTCCTCTGTTATTATAATATACAGTGCCCCCTATCATTACATAATGTCCTCTATTATAATATACAGTGCCCCTTATATTACATAATGTCCTCTGTAATTATAATATACAGTGCCCCCTATCATTACATAATTTCCTCTGTTATTATAATATACAGTGCCCCCTATCATTATGTAATGTCCTCTGTTATTATAATATACAGTGCCCCCTATCATTATATAATGTCCTCTGTTATTATAATATACAGAGCCCCCTATCATTACATAATGTCCTCTGTTATTATAATATACAGTGCCCTCTATCATTACATAATGTCCTCTGTTATTATAATATACAGTGCCCCTTATATTACATAATGTCCTCTGTTATTATAATATACAGTGCCGCCTATCATTACATATTGTCCTCTTTTATTATAATATACACTGCTCCTATCATTATATAATGTCCTCTGTTATTATAATAAACAGTGCCCCCTATCATTACATAATGTCCTCTGTTATTATAATATACAGTGCCCCCTATCATGATATAATGTCCTCTGTTATTATAATATACAGTGCCCCCTATCATTACATAATGTCCTCTGTTATTATAATATACAGTGCCCCCTATCATTACATAATGTCCTCTGTTATTATAATATACAGTGCCCTTATATTACATAATGTCCTCTGTTATTATAATATACAGTGCCCCCTATCATTACATAATGTCCTCTGTTATTATAATATACAGTGCCCCCTAACATTATATAATGTCCTCTGTTATTATAATATACAGTGCCCCCTATCATTATATAATGTC
This sequence comes from Leptodactylus fuscus, assembly GCF_031893055.1. Taxonomy (NCBI): domain Eukaryota; kingdom Metazoa; phylum Chordata; class Amphibia; order Anura; family Leptodactylidae; genus Leptodactylus; species Leptodactylus fuscus. The sequence goes on from NW_027439972.1 coordinate 20,035, forward strand.
CTCTGTTATTATAATATACAGTGCCCCTATCATTACATAATGTCCTCTGTTATTATAATATACAGTGCCCCCTATCATTACATAATGTCCTCTGTTATTATAATATACAGTGCCCCCTATCATTACATAATGTCCACTGTTATTATAATATACAGTGCCCACTATCATTACATAATGTCCACTGTTATTATAATATACAGTGCCCCCTATCATTACATAATGTCCTCTGTTATTATAATATACAGTGCCCCCTATCATTACATAATGTCCTCTGTTATTATAATATACAGTGCCCCCTATCAATACATAATGTCCTCTGTTATTATAATATACAGTGCCCCCTATCATTACATAATGTCCACTGTTATTATAATATACAGTGCCCCCTATCATTACATAATGTCCTCTGTTATTATAATATACAGTGCCCCCTATCATTACATAATGTCCTCTGTTATTATAATATACAGTGCCCCCTATCATTACATAATGTCCTCTATTATAATATACAGTGCCCCTTATATTACATAATGTCCTCTGTAATTATAATATACAGTGCCCCCTATCATTACATAATTTCCTCTGTTATTATAATATACAGTGCCCCCTATCATTATGTAATGTCCTCTGTTATTATAATATACAGTGCCCCCTATCATTATATAATGTCCTCTGTTATTATAATATACAGTGCCCCCTATCATTACATAATGTCCTCTGTTATTATAATATACAGTGCCCCCTATCATTACATAATGTCCACTGTTATTATAATATACAGTGCCCCCTATCATTACATAATGTCCACTGTTATTATAATATACAGTGCCCCCTATCATTACATAATGTCCTCTGTTATTATAATATACAGTGCCCCCTATCATTACATAATGTCCTCTGTTATTATAATATACAGTGCCCCCTATCAATACATAATGTCCTCTGTTATTATGATATACAGTGCCCCCTATCATTACATAATGTCCACTGTTATTATAATATACAGTGCCCCCTATCATTACATAATGTCCTCTGTTATTATAATATACAGTGCCCCCTATCATTACATAATATCCTCTGTTATTATAATATACAGTGCCCCTTATATTACATAATGTCCTCTGTTATTATAATATACAGTGCCCCCTATCATTACATAATGTCCTCTTTTATGATAATATACAGTGCCCCCTATCATTATATAATGTCCTCTTTTATTATAATATACAGTGCCCCCTATCATTACATAATGTCCTCTGTTATTATAATATACAGTGCCCTTATATTACATAATGTCCTCTGTTATTATAATATACAGTGCCCCCTATCATTACATAATGTCCTCTGTTAATATAATATACAGTGCCCCTTATATTACATAATGTCCTCTGTAATTATAATATACAGTGCCCCCTATCATTACATAATGTCCTCTGTTACTATAATATACAGTGCCCCCTATCATTATATAATGTCCTCTGTTATTATAATATACAGTGCCCCCTATCATTATATAATGTCCTCTGTTATTATAATATACAGTGCCCCCTATCATTACATAATGTCCTCTGTTATTATAATATACAGTGCCCCCTATCATTACATAATGTCCTCTGTTATTATAATATACAGTGCCCCCTATCATTACATAATGTCCTCTGTTATTATAATATACAGTGCCCCCTATCATTACATAATGTCCTCTATTATAATATACAGTGCCCCTTATATTACATAATGTCCTCTGTAATTATAATATACAGTGCCCCCTATCATTACATAATTTCCTCTGTTATTATAATATACAGTGCCCCCTATCATTATGTAATGTCCTCTGTTATTATAATATACAGTGCCCCCTATCATTATATAATGTCCTCTGTTATTATAATATACAGTGCCCCCTATCATTACATAATGTCCTCTGTTATTATAATATACAGTGCCCTTATATTACATAATGTCCTCTGTTATTATAATATACAGTGCCCCCTATCATTACATAATGTCCACTGTTATTATAATATACAGTGCCCCCTATCATTACATAATGTCCTCTGTTATTATAATATACAGTGCCCCCTATCAATACATAATGTCTTCTGTTATTATAATATACAGTGCCCCCTATCATTACATAATGTCCACTGTTATTATAATATACAGTGCCCCCTATCATTACATAATGTCCTCTGTTATTATAATATACAGTGCCCCCTATCATTACATAATATCCTCTGTTATTATAATATACAGTGCCCCTTATATTACATAATGTCCTCTGTTATTATAATATACAGTGCCCCCTATCATTATATAATGTCCTCTGTTATTATAATATACAGTGCCCCCTATCATTACATAATGTCCTCTGTTATTATAATATACAGTGCCCCCTATCATTACATAATGTCCTCTGTTATTATAATATACAGTGCCCCCTATCATTACATAATGTCCTCTATTATAATATACAGTGCCCCTTATATTACATAATGTCCTCTGTAATTATAATATACAGTGCCCCCTATCATTACATAATTTCCTCTGTTATTATAATATACAGTGCCCCCTATCATTATGTAATGTCCTCTGTTATTATAATATACAGTGCCCCCTATCATTATATAATGTCCTCTGTTATTATAATATACAGTGCCCCCTATCATTACATAATGTCCTCTGTTATTATAATATACAGTGCCCCCTATCATTACATAATGTCCACTGTTATTATAATATACAGTGCCCCCTATCATTACATAATGTCCACTGTTATTATAATATACAGTGCCCCCTATCATTACATAATGTCCTCTGTTATTATAATATACAGTGCCCCCTATCATTACATAATGTCCTCTGTTATTATAATATACAGTGCCCCCTATCAATACATAATGTCCTCTGTTATTATGATATACAGTGCCCCCTATCATTACATAAAGTCCACTGTTATTATAATATACAGTGCCCCCTATCATTACATAATGTCCTCTGTTATTATAATATACAGTGCCCCCTATCATTACATAATATCCTCTGTTATTATAATATACAGTGCCCCTTATATTACATAATGTCCTCTGTTAATATAATATACAGCGCCCCCTATCATTATATAATGTCCTCTGTTATTATAATATACAGTGCCCCCTATCATTACATAATGTCCTCTGTTATTATAATATACAGTGCCCCCTATCATTACATAATGTCCTCTGTTATTATAATATACAGTGCCCCCTATCATTACATAATGTCCTCTATTATAATATACAGTGCCCCTTATATTACATAATGTCCTCTGTAATTATAATATACAGTGCCCCCTATCATTACATAATGTCCTCTGTTATTATAATGTACAGTTTCCTCTATCATTACATAATGTCCTCTGTTATTATAATATACAGTGCCCCCTATCATTACATAATGTCCTCTGTTATTATAATATACAGTGCCCCCTATAATTATATAATGTCCTCTCTTATTATAATATACAGTGCCCCTTATATTACATAATGTCCTCTGTTATTATAATATACAGTGCCCCTTATATTACATATTGTCCTCTGTTATTATAATATACAGTGCCCCCTATCATTACATAATATCCTCTGTTATTATAATATACAGTGCCCCTCATATTACATAATGTCCTCTGTTATTATAATATACAGTGCCCCCTATCATTACATAATGTCCTCTTTTATGATAATATACAGTGACCCCTATCATTATATAATGTCCTCTTTTATTATAATATACAGTGCCCCCTATCATTACATAATGTCCTCTGTTATTATAATATACAGTGCCCCCTATCATTATATAATGTCCTCTGTTATTATAATATACAGTGCCCCCTATCATTACATAATGTCCTCTGTTATTATAATATACAGTGCCCTCTATCATTACATAATGTCCTCTGTTATTATAATATACAGTGCCTCTTATATTACATAATGTCCTCTGTTATTATAATATACAGTGCCGCCTATCATTACATATTGTCCTCTTTTATTATAATATACAGTGCTCCTATCATTATATAATGTCCTCTGTTATTATAATAAACAGTGCCCCCTATCATTACATAATGTCCTCTGTTATTATAATATACAGTGCCCCCTATCATGATATAATGTCCTCTGTTATTATAATATACAGTGCCCCCTATCATTACATAATGTCCTCTGTTATTATAATATACAGTGCCCCCTATCATTACATAATGTCCTCTGTTATTATAATATACAGTGCCCTTATATTACATAATGTCCTCTGTTATTATAATATACAGTGCCCCCTATCATTACATAATGTCCTCTGTTATTATAATATACAGTGCCCCCTAACATTATATAATGTCCTCTGTTATTATAATATACAGTGCCCCCTATCATTATATAATGTCCTCTGTTATTATAATATACAGTGCCCCTATCATTACATAATGTCCTCTGTTATTATAATATACAGTGCCCCCTATCATTACATAATGTCCTCTGTTATTATAATATACAGTGCCCCCTATCATTATATAATGTCCTCTGTTATTACAATATACAGTGCCCCCTATCATTACATAATGTCCTCTGTTATTATAATATACAGTGCCCCCTATCATTATATAATGTCCTCTGTTATTATAATATACAGTGCCCCCTATCATTACATAATGTCCTCTGTTATTATAATATACAGTGCCCCCTATCATTACATAATGTCCTCTGTTATTATAATATACAGTGCCCCCTATCATTACATAATGTCCTCTGTTATTATAATATACAGTGCCCCCTATCATTACATAATGTCCTCTATTATAATATACAGTGCCCCTTATATTACATAATGTCCTCTGTAATTATAATATACAGTGCCCCCTATCATTACATAATTTCCTCTGTTATTATAATATACAGTGCCCCCTATCATTATGTAATGTCCTCTGTTATTATAATATACAGTGCCCCCTATCATTATATAATGTCCTCTGTTATTATAATATACAGTGCCCCCTATCATTACATAATGTCCTCTGTTATTATAATATACAGTGCCCTTATATTACATAATGTCCTCTGTTATTATAATATACAGTGCCCCCTATCATTACATAATGTCCACTGTTATTATAATATACAGTGCCCCCTATCATTACATAATGTCCTCTGTTATTATAATATACAGTACCCCCTATCAATACATAATGTCCTCTGTTATTATAATATACAGTGCCCCCTATCATTACATAATGTCCACTGTTATTATAATATACAGTGCCCCCTATCATTACATAATGTCCTCTGTTATTATAATATACAGTGCCCCCTATCATTACATAATATCCTCTGTTATTATAATATACAGTGCCCCTTATATTACATAATGTCCTCTGTTATTATAATATACAGTGCCCCCTATCATTATATAATGTCCTCTGTTATTATAATATACAGTGCCCCCTATCATTACATAATGTCCTCTGTTATTATAATATACAGTGCCCCCTATCATTACATAATGTCCTCTGTTATTATAATATACAGTGCCCCCTATCATTACATAATGTCCTCTGTTATTATAATATACAGTGCCCCCTATCATTACATAATGTCCTCTGTTATTATAATATACAGTGCCCCCTATCATTATATAATGTCCTCTGTTATTATAATATACAGTGCCCCCTATCATTACATAATGTCCTCTGTTATTATAATATACAGTGCCCCCTATCATTATATAATGTCCTCTGTTATTATAATATACAGTGCCCCTATCATTACATAATGTCCTCTGTTATTATAATATACAGTGCCCCCTATCATTACATAATGTCCTCTGTTATTATAATATACAGTGCCCCCTATCAATACATAATGTCCTCTGTTATTATAATATACAGTGCCCCCTATCATTACATAATGTCCACTGTTATTATAATATACAGTGCCCCCTATCATTACATAATGTCCTCTGTTATTATAATATACAGTGCCCCCTATCATTACATAATATCCTCTGTTATTATAATATACAGTGCCCCTTATATTACATAATGTCCTCTGTTATTATAATATACAGTGCCCCCTATCATTATATAATGTCCTCTGTTATTATAATATACAGTGCCCCCTATCATTACATAATGTCCTCTGTTATTATAATATACAGTGCCCCCTATCATTACATAATGTCCTCTGTTATTATAATATACAGTGCCCCCTATCATTACATAATGTCCTCTATTATAATATACAGTGCCCCTTATATTACATAATGTCCTCTGTAATTATAATATACAGTGCCCCCTATCATTACATAATTTCCTCTGTTATTATAATATACAGTGCCCCCTATCATTATGTAATGTCCTCTGTTATTATAATATACAGTGCCCCCTATCATTATATAATGTCCTCTGTTATTACAATATACAGTGCCCCCTATCATTACATAATGTCCTCTGTTATTATAATATACAGTGCCCCCTATCATTACATAATGTCCTCTGTTATTATAATATACAGTGCCCCCTATCAATACATAATGTCCTCTGTTATTATGATATACAGTGCCCCCTATCATTACATAATGTCCACTGTTATTATAATATACAGTGCCCCCTATCATTACATAATGTCCTCTGTTATTATAATATACAGTGCCCCCTATCATTACATAATATCCTCTGTTATTATAATATACAGTGCCCCTTATATTACATAATGTCCTCTGTTAATATAATATACAGCGCCCCCTATCATTATATAATGTCCTCTGTTATTATAATATACAGTGCCCCCTATCATTACATAATGTCCTCTGTTATTATAATATACAGTGCCCCCTATCATTACATAATGTCCACTGTTATTATAATATACAGTGCCCCCTATCATTACATAATGTCCACTGTTATTATAATATACAGTGCCCCCTATCATTACATAATGTCCTCTGTTATTATAATATACAGTGCCCCCTATCATTACATAATGTCCTCTGTTATTATAATATACAGTGCCCCCTATCAATACATAATGTCCTCTGTTATTATGATATACAGTGCCCCCTATCATTACATAATGTCCACTGTTATTATAATATACAGTGCCCCCTATCATTACATAATGTCCTCTGTTATTATAATATACAGTGCCCCCTATCATTACATAATATCCTCTGTTATTATAATATACAGTGCCCCTTATATTACATAATGTCCTCTGTTATTATGATATACAGTGCCCCCTATCATTACATAATGTCCACTGTTATTATAATATACAGTGCCCCCTATCATTACATAATGTCCTCTGTTATTATAATATACAGTGCCCCTTATATTACATAATGTCCTCTGTTATTATAATATACAGTGCCCCTTATATTACATATTGTCCTCTGTTATTATAATATACAGTGCCCCCTATCATTACATAATATCCTCTGTTATTATAATATACAGTGCCCCTTATATTACATAATGTCCTCTGTTATTATAATATACAGTGCCCCCTATCATTACATAATGTCCTCTTTTATGATAATATACAGTGCCCCCTATCATTATATAATGTCCTCTTTTATTATAATATACAGTGCCCCCTATCATTACATAATGTCCTCTGTTATTATAATATACAGTGCCCCCTATCATTATATAATGTCCTCTGTTATTATAATATACAGTGCCCCCTATCATTACATAATGTCCTCTGTTATTATAATATACAGTGCCCTCTATCATTACATAATGTCCTCTGTTATTATAATATACAGTGCCCCTTATATTACATAATGTCCTCTGTTATTATAATATACAGTGCCGCCTATCATTACATATTGTCCTCTTTTATTATAATATACAGTGCTCCTATCATTATATAATGTCCTCTGTTATTATAATAAACAGTGCCCCCTATCATTACATAATGTCCTCTGTTATTATAATATACAGTGCCCCCTATCATGATATAATGTCCTCTGTTATTATAATATACAGTGCCCCCTATCATTACATAATGTCCTCTGTTATTATAATATACAGTGCCCCCTATCATTACATAATGTCCTCTGTTATTATAATATACAGTGCCCTTATATTACATAATGTCCTCTGTTATTATAATATACAGTGCCCCCTATCATTACATAATGTCCTCTGTTATTATAATATACAGTGCCCCCTAACATTATATAATGTCCTCTGTTATTATAATATACAGTGCCCCCTATCATTATATAATGTCCTCTGTTATTATAATATACAGTGCCCCTATCATTACATAATGTCCTCTGTTATTATAATATACAGTGCCCCCTATCATTACATAATGTCCTCTGTTAATATAATATACAGTGCCCCTTATATTACATAATGTCCTCTGTAATTATAATATACAGTGCCCCCTATCATTACATAATGTCCTCTGTTATTATAATATACAGTGCCCCCTATCATTATATAATGTCCTCTGTTATTACAATATACAGTGCCCCCTATCATTACATAATGTCCTCTGTTATTATAATATACAGTGCCCCCTATCATTATATAATGTCCTCTGTTATTATAATATACAGTGCCCCCTATCATTACATAATGTCCTCTGTTATTATAATATACAGTGCCCCCTATCATTACATAATGTCCTCTGTTATTATAATATACAGTGCCCCCTATCATTACATAATGTCCTCTGTTATTATAATATACAGTGCCCCCTATCATTACATAATGTCCTCTGTTATTATAATATACAGTGCCCCCTATCATTACATAATGTCCTCTGTTATTATAATATACAGTGCCCCCTATCATTACATAATATCCTCTGTTATTATAATTTACAGTGCCCCTTATATTACATAATGTCCTCTGTTATTATAATATACAGTGCCCCCTATCATTATATAATGTCCTCTGTTATTATAATATACAGTGCCCCCTATCATTACATAATGTCCTCTGTTATTATAATATACTGTGCCCCCTATCATTACATAATGTCCTCTGTTATTATAATATACAGTGCCCCCTATCATTACATAATGTCCTCTATTATAATATACAGTGCCCCTTATATTACATAATGTCCTCTGTAATTATAATATACAGTGCCCCCTATCATTACATAATTTCCTCTGTTATTATAATATACAGTGCCCCCTATCATTATGTAATGTCCTCTGTTATTATAATATACAGTGCCCCCTATCATTATATAATGTCCTCTGTTATTATAATATACAGTGCCCCCTATCATTACATAATGTCCTCTGTTATTATAATATACAGTGCCCCCTATCATTACATAATGTCCACTGTTATTATAATATACAGTGCCCCCTATCATTACATAATGTCCACTGTTATTATAATATACAGTGCCCCCTATCATTACATAATGTCCTCTGTTATTATAATATACAGTGCCCCCTATCATTACATAATGTCCTCTGTTATTATAATATACAGTGCCCCCTATCAATACATAATGTCCTCTGTTATTATGATATACAGTGCCCCCTATCATTACATAATGTCCACTGTTATTATAATATACAGTGCCCCCTATCATTACATAATGTCCTCTGTTATTATAATATACAGTGCCCCCTATCATTACATAATATCCTCTGTTATTATAATATACAGTGCCCCTTATATTACATAATGTCCTCTGTTATTATAATATACAGCGCCCCCTATCATTATATAATGTCCTCTGTTATTATAATATACAGTGCCCCCTATCATTACATAATGTCCTCTGTTATTATAATATACAGTGCCCCCTATCATTACATAATGTCCTCTGTTATTATAATATACAGTGCCCCCTATCATTACATAATGTCCTCTATTATAATATACAGTGCCCCTTATATTACATAATGTCCTCTGTAATTATAATATACAGTGCCCCCTATCATTACATAATGTCCTCTGTTATTATAATATACAGTGCCCCCTATCATTACATAATGTCCTCTGTTATTATAATGTACAGTTTCCCCTATCATTACATAATGTCCTCTGTTATTATAATATACAGTGCCCCCTATCATTACATAATGTCCTCTGTTATTATAATATACAGTGCCCCCTATAATTATATAATGTCCTCTCTTATTATAATATACAGTGCCCCTTATATTACATAATGTCCTCTGTTATTATAATATACAGTGCCCCTTATATTACATATTGTCCTCTGTTATTATAATATACAGTGCCCCCTATCATTACATAATATCCTCTGTTATTATAATATACAGTGCCCCTTATATTACATAATGTCCTCTGTTATTATAATATACAGTGCCCCCTATCATTACATAATGTCCTCTTTTATGATAATATACAGTGCCCCCTATCATTATATAATGTCCTCTTTTATTATAATATACAGTGCCCCCTATCATTACATAATGTCCTCTGTTATTATAATATACAGTGCCCCCTATCATTATATAATGTCCTCTGTTATTATAATATACAGTGCCCCCTATCATTACATAATGTCCTCTGTTATTATAATCTACAGTGCCCTCTATCATTACATAATGTCCTCTGTTATTATAATATACAGTGCCCCTTATATTACATAATGTCCTCTGTTATTATAATATACAGTGCCGCCTATCATTACATATTGTCCTCTTTTATTATAATATACAGTGCTCCTATCATTATATAATGTCCTCTGTTATTATAATAAACAGTGCCCCCTATCATTACATAATGTCCTCTGTTATTATAATATACAGTGCCCCCTATCATGGTATAATGTCCTCTGTTATTATAATATACAGTGCCCCCTATCATTACATAATGTCCTCTGTTATTATAATATACAGTGCCCCCTATCATTACATAATGTCCTCTGTTATTATAATATACAGTGCCCTTATATTACATAATGTCCTCTGTTATTATAATATACAGTGCCCCCTATCATTACATAATGTCCTCTGTTATTATAATATACAGTGCCCCCTAACATTATATAATGTCCTCTGTTATTATAATATACAGTGCCCCCTATCATTATATAATGTCCTCTGTTATTATAATATACAGTGCCCCTATCATTACATAATGTCCTCTGTTATTATAATATACAGTGCCCCCTATCATTACATAATGTCCTCTGTTAATATAATATACAGTGCCCCTTATATTACATAATGTCCTCTGTAATTATAATATACAGTGCCCCCTATCATTACATAATGTCCTCTGTTATTATAATATACAGTGCCCCCTATCATTATATAATGTCCTCTGTTATTACAATATACAGTGCCCCCTATCATTACATAATGTCCTCTGTTATTATAATATACAGTGCCCCCTATCATTATATAATGTCCTCTGTTATTATAATATACAGTGCCCCCTATCATTACATAATGTCCTCTGTTATTATAATATACAGGCCCCCTATCATTACATAATGTCCTCTGTTATTATAATATACAGTGCCCCCTATCATTACATAATGTCCTCTGTTATTATAATATACAGTGCCCCCTATCATTACATAATGTCCTCTGTTATTATAATATACAGTGCCCCCTATCATTACATAATGTCCTCTATTATAATATACAGTGCCCCTTATATTACATAATGTCCTCTGTAATTATAATATACAGTGCCCCCTATCATTACATAATTTCCTCTGTTATTATAATATACAGTGCCCCCTATCATTACATAATGTCCACTGTTATTATAATATACAGTGCCCCCTATCATTACATAATGTCCACTGTTATTATAATATACAGTGCCCCCTATCATTACATAATGTCCTCTGTTATTATAATATACAGTGCCCCCTATCATTACATAATGTCCTCTGTTATTATAATATACAGTGCCCCCTATCATTACATAATGTCCTCTTTTATGATAATATACAGTGCCCCCTATCATTATATAATGTCCTCTTTTATTATAATATACAGTGCCCCCTATCATTACATAATGTCCTCTGTTATTATAATATACAGTGCCCCCTATCATTATATAATGTCCTCTGTTATTATAATATACAGTGCCCCCTATCATTACATAATGTCCTCTGTTATTATAATATACAGTGCCCTCTATCATTACATAATGTCCTCTGTTATTATAATATACAGTGCCCCTTATATTACATAATGTCCTCTGTTATTATAATATACAGTGCCGCCTATCATTACATATTGTCCTCTTTTATTATAATATACAGTGCTCCTATCATTATATAATGTCCTCTGTTATTATAATAAACAGTGCCCCCTATCATTACATAATGTCCTCTGTTATTATAATATACAGTGCCCCCTATCATGATATAATGTCCTCTGTTATTATAATATACAGTGCCCCCTATCATTACATAATGTCCTCTGTTATTATAATATACAGTGCCCCCTATCATTACATAATGTCCTCTGTTATTATAATATACAGTGCCCTTATATTACATAATGTCCTCTGTTATTATAATATACAGTGCCCCCTATCATTACATAATGTCCTCTGTTATTATAATATACAGTGCCCCCTAACATTATATAATGTCCTCTGTTATTATAATATACAGTGCCCCCTATCATTATATAATGTCCTCTGTTATTATAATATACAGTGCCCCTATCATTACATAATGTCCTCTGTTATTATAATATACAGTGCCCCCTATCATTACATAATGTCCTCTGTTAATATAATATACAGTGCCCCTTATATTACATAATGTCCTCTGTAATTATAATATACAGTGCCCCCTATCATTACATAATGTCCTCTGTTATTATAATATACAGTGCCCCCTATCATTATATAATGTCCTCTGTTATTACAATATACAGTGCCCCCTATGATTACATAATGTCCTCTGTTATTATAATATACAGTGCCCCCTATCATTATATAATGTCCTCTGTTATTATAATATACAGTGCCCCCTATCATTACATAATGTCCTCTGTTATTATAATATACAGTGCCCACTATCATTACATAATGTCCTCTGTTATTATAATATACAGTGCCCCCTATCATTACATAATGTCCTCTGTTATTATAATAAACAGTGCCCCCTATCATTACATAATGTCCTCTATTATAATATACAGTGCCCCTTATATTACATAATGTCCTCTGTAATTATAATATACAGTGCCCCCTATCATTACATAATTTCCTCTGTTATTATAATATACAGTGCCCCCTATCATTATGTAATGTCCTCTGTTATTATAATATACAGTGCCCCCTATCATTATATAATGTCCTCTGTTATTATAATATACAGTGCCCCCTATCATTACATAATGTCCTCTGTTATTATAATATACAGTGCCCTTATATTACATAATGTCCTCTGTTATTATAATATACAGTGCCCCCTATCATTACATAATGTCCACTGTTATTATAATATACAGTGCCCCCTATCATTACATAATGTCCTCTGTTATTATAATATACAGTGCCCCCTATCAATACATAATGTCCTCTGTTATTATAATATACAGTGCCCCCTATCATTACATAATGTCCACTGTTATTATAATATACAGTGCCCCCTATCATTACATAATGTCCTCTGTTATTATAATATACAGTGCCCCCTATCATTACATAATATCCTCTGTTATTATAATATACAGTGCCCCTTATATTACATAATGTCCTCTGTTATTATAATATACAGTGCCCCCTATCATTATATAATGTCCTCTGTTATTATAATATACAGTGCCCCCTATCATTACATAATGTCCTCTGTTATTATAATATACAGTGCCCCCTATCATTACATAATGTCCTCTGTTATTATAATATACAGTGCCCCCTATCATTACATAATGTCCTCTATTATAATATACAGTGCCCCTTATATTACATAATGTCCTCTGTAATTATAATATACAGTGCCCCCTATCATTACATAATTTCCTCTGTTATTATAATATACAGTGCCCCCTATCACTATGTAATGTCCTCTGTTATTATAATATACAGTGCCCCCTATCATTATATAATGTCCTCTGTTATTATAATATACAGTGCCCCCTATCATTACATAATGTCCTCTGTTATTATAATATACAGTGCCCCCTATCATTACATAATGTCCACTGTTATTATAATATACAGTGCCCCCTATCATTACATAATGTCCTCTGTTATTATAATATACAGTGCCCCCTATCATTACATAATGTCCTCTGTTATTATAATATACAGTGCCCCCTATCATTACATAATGTCCTCTGTTATTATAATATACAGTGCCCCCTATCAATACATAATGTCCTCTGTTATTATAATATACAGTGCCCCCTATCATTACATAATGTCCACTGTTATTATAATATACAGTGCCCCCTATCATTACATAATGTCCTCTGTTATTATAATATACAGTGCCCCCTATCATTACATAATATCCTCTGTTATTATAATATACAGTGCCCCTTATATTACATAATGTCCTCTGTTATTATAATATACAGTGCCCCCTATCATTATATAATGTCCTCTGTTATTATAATATACAGTGCCCCCTATCATTACATAATGTCCTCTGTTATTATAATATACAGTGCCCCCTATCATTACATAATGTCCTCTGTTATTATAATATACAGTGCCCCCTATCATTACATAATGTCCTCTATTATAATATACAGTGCCCCTTATATTACATAATGTCCTCTGTAATTATAATATAGAGTGCCCCCTATCATTACATAATTTCCTCTGTTATTATAATATACAGTGCCCCCTATCATTATGTAATGTCCTCTGTTATTATAATATACAGTGCCCCCTATCATTATATAATGTCCTCTGTTATTATAATATACAGTGCCCCCTATCATTACATAATGTCCTCTGTTATTATAATATACAGTGCCCTTATATTACATAATGTCCTCTGTTATTATAATATACAGTGCCCCCTATCATTACATAATGTCCTCTGTTATTATAATATACAGTGCCCCCTATCATTACATAATGTCCGCTGTTATTATAATATACACTGCCCCCTATCATTACATAATGTCCTCTGTTATTATAATATACAGTGCCCCCTATCAATACATAATGTCCTCTGTTATTATAATATACAGTGCCCCCTATCATTACATAATGTCCACTGTTATTATAATATACAGTGCCCCCTATCATTACATAAT
The DNA here is from genome assembly GCF_031893055.1 of Leptodactylus fuscus. NCBI lineage: Eukaryota > Metazoa > Chordata > Amphibia > Anura > Leptodactylidae > Leptodactylus > Leptodactylus fuscus. Next base: position 35,272 of record NW_027439972.1, read on the forward strand.
GTCCTCTGTTATTATAATATACAGTGCCCCCTATCATTACATAATATCCTCTGTTATTATAATATACAGTGCCCCTTATATTACATAATGTCCTCTGTTATTATAATATACAGTGCCCCCTATCATTATATAATGTCCTCTGTTATTATAATATACAGTGCCCCCTATCATTACATAATGTCCTCTGTTATTATAATATACAGTGCCCCCTATCATTACATAATGTCCTCTGTTATTATAATATACAGTGA
>NW_027439973.1:0-35508 GCF_031893055.1 Leptodactylus fuscus
GGCGTGGAAGGCCATCAACACAGCAAAGGGCGCACTCTGGGCGGCGAGAAACATTTTAGTCTTTAAACATGAACTTTTAACTACACGCGACGTTTTAAATCTGTGTTTTAGTGGAATGTATTTATATTATGTTTTAGACAAAAAACAGAACGCTCCTGCAATAAAATTATGGCATTATGAGGAGTGGAGAACAGCTACTTGACGTCACCATGTGTCCAACTTATGTACCGAGTCGGAATCTTTTAATGAACTGTGATATGATATTTTATGCATTTCTGTGACTGAGACGTGTAAACTTGTATATTTATGTTATTTTATGCTAAATTATGTGATTATTTGTATACATGAATAATCATAAAAATGTATGTTACTTGACTTTTTTGCTTAATAAAAATGGCCCTTAGTGGCTAGTAAATCAAAAAAATCTGTTCTTATCAGTTTAATATCTGATACGTCCCCTATCTGGGGACCATATATTAAATGGATTTTTAGAACAGGGAGCTGGAATCGGAGCTTGCTCTGTCCACTCCACGCATTGACCTGGTATTGCATTACTTCCAGGATCGGTGCACCCCTTTCCAATTCAGTTGAAAGAAAGAGACAGAGGACTGACCGACCAACAGAGAAGATTGCTGCACCTGGCAAGCTAGCAAAGAGAAAATTGACAGTTGGACGTGGCCTGATGCTGTGACTGACTCTACCTGAAAGGTACTTCATTAATTATTTTCTTTGATTGATTGATTGATTGATTGATTGATTGCAAATGACATTACTGCTGCAAAGTGTCTGATTTGCTGCCATTTTATTCAATTTTAAATGCATTGAATTCTTTTAAAATTTTTGGGCATAAATTTATTTCTGAACTTGCACTTGACCGGACACTTGAATGGGTGTGGTCAAACGGTGGGAGTGGTTTATGCAGATTCGCAAAATTCGGCAAAATCCGCTGGCGTCACAAGATAACATTTGCACATGTCACTTTGCCTTGCACAAAAGTTTTTCTTTTCTTTTTTTTCACTTTTGGTGGCAGGTAGGGAAAACCTGCACAAGCTAATTGATTTCTACTTCATTAAGGGAAAGGAAAAAAAAACAAAAAAAAAAACAAAATAGGGCTGCAGCAGCATGGTGCACACCTTGAGCGGTGCACAGTGAACACGGAAGGGCGCCAGAACAGGTGCCGAGCGCTTGCCATCGCTTCTCGGCCTTCTGGCTAAGATCAAGTGTAGTATCTGTTCTTATCAGTTTAATATCTGATACGTCCCCTATCTGGGGACCATATATTAAATGGATTTTTAGAACAGGGAGCTGGAATCGGAGCTTGCTCTGTCCACTCCACGCATTGACCTGGTATTGCATTACTTCCAGGATCGGTGCACCCCTTTCCAATTCAGTTGAAAGAAAGAGACAGAGGACTGACCGACCAACAGAGAAGATTGCTGCACCTGGCAAGCTAGCAAAGAGAAAATTGACAGTTGGACGTGGCCTGATGCTGTGACTGACTCTACCTGAAAGGTACTTCATTAATTATTTTCTTTGATTGATTGATTGATTGATTGATTGATTGCAAATGACATTACTGCTGCAAAGTGTCTGATTTGCTGCCATTTTATTCAATTTTAAATGCATTGAATTCTTTTAAAATTTTTGGGCATAAATTTATTTCTGAACTTGCACTTGACCGGACACTTGAATGGGTGTGGTCAAACGGTGGGAGTGGTTTATGCAGATTCGCAAAATTCGGCAAAATCCGCTGGCGTCACAAGATAACATTTGCACATGTCACTTTGCCTTGCACAAAAGTTTTTCTTTTCTTTTTTTTCACTTTTGGTGGCAGGTAGGGAAAACCTGCACAAGCTAATTGATTTCTACTTCATTAAGGGAAAGGAAAAAAAAACAAAAAAAAAAACAAAATAGGGCTGCAGCAGCATGGTGCACACCTTGAGCGGTGCACAGTGAACACGGAAGGGCGCCAGAACAGGTGCCGAGCGCTTGCCATCGCTTCTCGGCCTTCTGGCTAAGATCAAGTGTAGTATCTGTTCTTATCAGTTTAATATCTGATACGTCCCCTATCTGGGGACCATATATTAAATGGATTTTTAGAACAGGGAGCTGGAATCGGAGCTTGCTCTGTCCACTCCACGCATTGACCTGGTATTGCATTACTTCCAGGATCGGTGCACCCCTTTCCAATTCAGTTGAAAGAAAGAGACAGAGGACTGACCGACCAACAGAGAAGATTGCTGCACCTGGCAAGCTAGCAAAGAGAAAATTGACAGTTGGACGTGGCCTGATGCTGTGACTGACTCTACCTGAAAGGTACTTCATTAATTATTTTCTTTGATTGATTGATTGATTGATTGATTGATTGCAAATGACATTACTGCTGCAAAGTGTCTGATTTGCTGCCATTTTATTCAATTTTAAATGCATTGAATTCTTTTAAAATTTTTGGGCATAAATTTATTTCTGAACTTGCACTTGACCGGACACTTGAATGGGTGTGGTCAAACGGTGGGAGTGGTTTATGCAGATTCGCAAAATTCGGCAAAATCCGCTGGCGTCACAAGATAACATTTGCACATGTCACTTTGCCTTGCACAAAAGTTTTTCTTTTCTTTTTTTTCACTTTTGGTGGCAGGTAGGGAAAACCTGCACAAGCTAATTGATTTCTACTTCATTAAGGGAAAGGAAAAAAAAACAAAAAAAAAAACAAAATAGGGCTGCAGCAGCATGGTGCACACCTTGAGCGGTGCACAGTGAACACGGAAGGGCGCCAGAACAGGTGCCGAGCGCTTGCCATCGCTTCTCGGCCTTCTGGCTAAGATCAAGTGTAGTATCTGTTCTTATCAGTTTAATATCTGATACGTCCCCTATCTGGGGACCATATATTAAATGGATTTTTAGAACAGGGAGCTGGAATCGGAGCTTGCTCTGTCCACTCCACGCATTGACCTGGTATTGCATTACTTCCAGGATCGGTGCACCCCTTTCCAATTCAGTTGAAAGAAAGAGACAGAGGACTGACCGACCAACAGAGAAGATTGCTGCACCTGGCAAGCTAGCAAAGAGAAAATTGACAGTTGGACGTGGCCTGATGCTGTGACTGACTCTACCTGAAAGGTACTTCATTAATTATTTTCTTTGATTGATTGATTGATTGATTGATTGATTGCAAATGACATTACTGCTGCAAAGTGTCTGATTTGCTGCCATTTTATTCAATTTTAAATGCATTGAATTCTTTTAAAATTTTTGGGCATAAATTTATTTCTGAACTTGCACTTGACCGGACACTTGAATGGGTGTGGTCAAACGGTGGGAGTGGTTTATGCAGATTCGCAAAATTCGGCAAAATCCGCTGGCGTCACAAGATAACATTTGCACATGTCACTTTGCCTTGCACAAAAGTTTTTCTTTTCTTTTTTTTCACTTTTGGTGGCAGGTAGGGAAAACCTGCACAAGCTAATTGATTTCTACTTCATTAAGGGAAAGGAAAAAAAAACAAAAAAAAAAACAAAATAGGGCTGCAGCAGCATGGTGCACACCTTGAGCGGTGCACAGTGAACACGGAAGGGCGCCAGAACAGGTGCCGAGCGCTTGCCATCGCTTCTCGGCCTTCTGGCTAAGATCAAGTGTAGTATCTGTTCTTATCAGTTTAATATCTGATACGTCCCCTATCTGGGGACCATATATTAAATGGATTTTTAGAACAGGGAGCTGGAATCGGAGCTTGCTCTGTCCACTCCACGCATTGACCTGGTATTGCATTACTTCCAGGATCGGTGCACCCCTTTCCAATTCAGTTGAAAGAAAGAGACAGAGGACTGACCGACCAACAGAGAAGATTGCTGCACCTGGCAAGCTAGCAAAGAGAAAATTGACAGTTGGACGTGGCCTGATGCTGTGACTGACTCTACCTGAAAGGTACTTCATTAATTATTTTCTTTGATTGATTGATTGATTGATTGATTGATTGCAAATGACATTACTGCTGCAAAGTGTCTGATTTGCTGCCATTTTATTCAATTTTAAATGCATTGAATTCTTTTAAAATTTTTGGGCATAAATTTATTTCTGAACTTGCACTTGACCGGACACTTGAATGGGTGTGGTCAAACGGTGGGAGTGGTTTATGCAGATTCGCAAAATTCGGCAAAATCCGCTGGCGTCACAAGATAACATTTGCACATGTCACTTTGCCTTGCACAAAAGTTTTTCTTTTCTTTTTTTTCACTTTTGGTGGCAGGTAGGGAAAACCTGCACAAGCTAATTGATTTCTACTTCATTAAGGGAAAGGAAAAAAAAACAAAAAAAAAAACAAAATAGGGCTGCAGCAGCATGGTGCACACCTTGAGCGGTGCACAGTGAACACGGAAGGGCGCCAGAACAGGTGCCGAGCGCTTGCCATCGCTTCTCGGCCTTCTGGCTAAGATCAAGTGTAGTATCTGTTCTTATCAGTTTAATATCTGATACGTCCCCTATCTGGGGACCATATATTAAATGGATTTTTAGAACAGGGAGCTGGAATCGGAGCTTGCTCTGTCCACTCCACGCATTGACCTGGTATTGCATTACTTCCAGGATCGGTGCACCCCTTTCCAATTCAGTTGAAAGAAAGAGACAGAGGACTGACCGACCAACAGAGAAGATTGCTGCACCTGGCAAGCTAGCAAAGAGAAAATTGACAGTTGGACGTGGCCTGATGCTGTGACTGACTCTACCTGAAAGGTACTTCATTAATTATTTTCTTTGATTGATTGATTGATTGATTGATTGATTGCAAATGACATTACTGCTGCAAAGTGTCTGATTTGCTGCCATTTTATTCAATTTTAAATGCATTGAATTCTTTTAAAATTTTTGGGCATAAATTTATTTCTGAACTTGCACTTGACCGGACACTTGAATGGGTGTGGTCAAACGGTGGGAGTGGTTTATGCAGATTCGCAAAATTCGGCAAAATCCGCTGGCGTCACAAGATAACATTTGCACATGTCACTTTGCCTTGCACAAAAGTTTTTCTTTTCTTTTTTTTCACTTTTGGTGGCAGGTAGGGAAAACCTGCACAAGCTAATTGATTTCTACTTCATTAAGGGAAAGGAAAAAAAAACAAAAAAAAAAACAAAATAGGGCTGCAGCAGCATGGTGCACACCTTGAGCGGTGCACAGTGAACACGGAAGGGCGCCAGAACAGGTGCCGAGCGCTTGCCATCGCTTCTCGGCCTTCTGGCTAAGATCAAGTGTAGTATCTGTTCTTATCAGTTTAATATCTGATACGTCCCCTATCTGGGGACCATATATTAAATGGATTTTTAGAACAGGGAGCTGGAATCGGAGCTTGCTCTGTCCACTCCACGCATTGACCTGGTATTGCATTACTTCCAGGATCGGTGCACCCCTTTCCAATTCAGTTGAAAGAAAGAGACAGAGGACTGACCGACCAACAGAGAAGATTGCTGCACCTGGCAAGCTAGCAAAGAGAAAATTGACAGTTGGACGTGGCCTGATGCTGTGACTGACTCTACCTGAAAGGTACTTCATTAATTATTTTCTTTGATTGATTGATTGATTGATTGATTGATTGCAAATGACATTACTGCTGCAAAGTGTCTGATTTGCTGCCATTTTATTCAATTTTAAATGCATTGAATTCTTTTAAAATTTTTGGGCATAAATTTATTTCTGAACTTGCACTTGACCGGACACTTGAATGGGTGTGGTCAAACGGTGGGAGTGGTTTATGCAGATTCGCAAAATTCGGCAAAATCCGCTGGCGTCACAAGATAACATTTGCACATGTCACTTTGCCTTGCACAAAAGTTTTTCTTTTCTTTTTTTTCACTTTTGGTGGCAGGTAGGGAAAACCTGCACAAGCTAATTGATTTCTACTTCATTAAGGGAAAGGAAAAAAAAACAAAAAAAAAAACAAAATAGGGCTGCAGCAGCATGGTGCACACCTTGAGCGGTGCACAGTGAACACGGAAGGGCGCCAGAACAGGTGCCGAGCGCTTGCCATCGCTTCTCGGCCTTCTGGCTAAGATCAAGTGTAGTATCTGTTCTTATCAGTTTAATATCTGATACGTCCCCTATCTGGGGACCATATATTAAATGGATTTTTAGAACAGGGAGCTGGAATCGGAGCTTGCTCTGTCCACTCCACGCATTGACCTGGTATTGCATTACTTCCAGGATCGGTGCACCCCTTTCCAATTCAGTTGAAAGAAAGAGACAGAGGACTGACCGACCAACAGAGAAGATTGCTGCACCTGGCAAGCTAGCAAAGAGAAAATTGACAGTTGGACGTGGCCTGATGCTGTGACTGACTCTACCTGAAAGGTACTTCATTAATTATTTTCTTTGATTGATTGATTGATTGATTGATTGATTGCAAATGACATTACTGCTGCAAAGTGTCTGATTTGCTGCCATTTTATTCAATTTTAAATGCATTGAATTCTTTTAAAATTTTTGGGCATAAATTTATTTCTGAACTTGCACTTGACCGGACACTTGAATGGGTGTGGTCAAACGGTGGGAGTGGTTTATGCAGATTCGCAAAATTCGGCAAAATCCGCTGGCGTCACAAGATAACATTTGCACATGTCACTTTGCCTTGCACAAAAGTTTTTCTTTTCTTTTTTTTCACTTTTGGTGGCAGGTAGGGAAAACCTGCACAAGCTAATTGATTTCTACTTCATTAAGGGAAAGGAAAAAAAAACAAAAAAAAAAACAAAATAGGGCTGCAGCAGCATGGTGCACACCTTGAGCGGTGCACAGTGAACACGGAAGGGCGCCAGAACAGGTGCCGAGCGCTTGCCATCGCTTCTCGGCCTTCTGGCTAAGATCAAGTGTAGTATCTGTTCTTATCAGTTTAATATCTGATACGTCCCCTATCTGGGGACCATATATTAAATGGATTTTTAGAACAGGGAGCTGGAATCGGAGCTTGCTCTGTCCACTCCACGCATTGACCTGGTATTGCATTACTTCCAGGATCGGTGCACCCCTTTCCAATTCAGTTGAAAGAAAGAGACAGAGGACTGACCGACCAACAGAGAAGATTGCTGCACCTGGCAAGCTAGCAAAGAGAAAATTGACAGTTGGACGTGGCCTGATGCTGTGACTGACTCTACCTGAAAGGTACTTCATTAATTATTTTCTTTGATTGATTGATTGATTGATTGATTGATTGCAAATGACATTACTGCTGCAAAGTGTCTGATTTGCTGCCATTTTATTCAATTTTAAATGCATTGAATTCTTTTAAAATTTTTGGGCATAAATTTATTTCTGAACTTGCACTTGACCGGACACTTGAATGGGTGTGGTCAAACGGTGGGAGTGGTTTATGCAGATTCGCAAAATTCGGCAAAATCCGCTGGCGTCACAAGATAACATTTGCACATGTCACTTTGCCTTGCACAAAAGTTTTTCTTTTCTTTTTTTTCACTTTTGGTGGCAGGTAGGGAAAACCTGCACAAGCTAATTGATTTCTACTTCATTAAGGGAAAGGAAAAAAAAACAAAAAAAAAAACAAAATAGGGCTGCAGCAGCATGGTGCACACCTTGAGCGGTGCACAGTGAACACGGAAGGGCGCCAGAACAGGTGCCGAGCGCTTGCCATCGCTTCTCGGCCTTCTGGCTAAGATCAAGTGTAGTATCTGTTCTTATCAGTTTAATATCTGATACGTCCCCTATCTGGGGACCATATATTAAATGGATTTTTAGAACAGGGAGCTGGAATCGGAGCTTGCTCTGTCCACTCCACGCATTGACCTGGTATTGCATTACTTCCAGGATCGGTGCACCCCTTTCCAATTCAGTTGAAAGAAAGAGACAGAGGACTGACCGACCAACAGAGAAGATTGCTGCACCTGGCAAGCTAGCAAAGAGAAAATTGACAGTTGGACGTGGCCTGATGCTGTGACTGACTCTACCTGAAAGGTACTTCATTAATTATTTTCTTTGATTGATTGATTGATTGATTGATTGATTGCAAATGACATTACTGCTGCAAAGTGTCTGATTTGCTGCCATTTTATTCAATTTTAAATGCATTGAATTCTTTTAAAATTTTTGGGCATAAATTTATTTCTGAACTTGCACTTGACCGGACACTTGAATGGGTGTGGTCAAACGGTGGGAGTGGTTTATGCAGATTCGCAAAATTCGGCAAAATCCGCTGGCGTCACAAGATAACATTTGCACATGTCACTTTGCCTTGCACAAAAGTTTTTCTTTTCTTTTTTTTCACTTTTGGTGGCAGGTAGGGAAAACCTGCACAAGCTAATTGATTTCTACTTCATTAAGGGAAAGGAAAAAAAAACAAAAAAAAAAACAAAATAGGGCTGCAGCAGCATGGTGCACACCTTGAGCGGTGCACAGTGAACACGGAAGGGCGCCAGAACAGGTGCCGAGCGCTTGCCATCGCTTCTCGGCCTTCTGGCTAAGATCAAGTGTAGTATCTGTTCTTATCAGTTTAATATCTGATACGTCCCCTATCTGGGGACCATATATTAAATGGATTTTTAGAACAGGGAGCTGGAATCGGAGCTTGCTCTGTCCACTCCACGCATTGACCTGGTATTGCATTACTTCCAGGATCGGTGCACCCCTTTCCAATTCAGTTGAAAGAAAGAGACAGAGGACTGACCGACCAACAGAGAAGATTGCTGCACCTGGCAAGCTAGCAAAGAGAAAATTGACAGTTGGACGTGGCCTGATGCTGTGACTGACTCTACCTGAAAGGTACTTCATTAATTATTTTCTTTGATTGATTGATTGATTGATTGATTGATTGCAAATGACATTACTGCTGCAAAGTGTCTGATTTGCTGCCATTTTATTCAATTTTAAATGCATTGAATTCTTTTAAAATTTTTGGGCATAAATTTATTTCTGAACTTGCACTTGACCGGACACTTGAATGGGTGTGGTCAAACGGTGGGAGTGGTTTATGCAGATTCGCAAAATTCGGCAAAATCCGCTGGCGTCACAAGATAACATTTGCACATGTCACTTTGCCTTGCACAAAAGTTTTTCTTTTCTTTTTTTTCACTTTTGGTGGCAGGTAGGGAAAACCTGCACAAGCTAATTGATTTCTACTTCATTAAGGGAAAGGAAAAAAAAACAAAAAAAAAAACAAAATAGGGCTGCAGCAGCATGGTGCACACCTTGAGCGGTGCACAGTGAACACGGAAGGGCGCCAGAACAGGTGCCGAGCGCTTGCCATCGCTTCTCGGCCTTCTGGCTAAGATCAAGTGTAGTATCTGTTCTTATCAGTTTAATATCTGATACGTCCCCTATCTGGGGACCATATATTAAATGGATTTTTAGAACAGGGAGCTGGAATCGGAGCTTGCTCTGTCCACTCCACGCATTGACCTGGTATTGCATTACTTCCAGGATCGGTGCACCCCTTTCCAATTCAGTTGAAAGAAAGAGACAGAGGACTGACCGACCAACAGAGAAGATTGCTGCACCTGGCAAGCTAGCAAAGAGAAAATTGACAGTTGGACGTGGCCTGATGCTGTGACTGACTCTACCTGAAAGGTACTTCATTAATTATTTTCTTTGATTGATTGATTGATTGATTGATTGATTGCAAATGACATTACTGCTGCAAAGTGTCTGATTTGCTGCCATTTTATTCAATTTTAAATGCATTGAATTCTTTTAAAATTTTTGGGCATAAATTTATTTCTGAACTTGCACTTGACCGGACACTTGAATGGGTGTGGTCAAACGGTGGGAGTGGTTTATGCAGATTCGCAAAATTCGGCAAAATCCGCTGGCGTCACAAGATAACATTTGCACATGTCACTTTGCCTTGCACAAAAGTTTTTCTTTTCTTTTTTTTCACTTTTGGTGGCAGGTAGGGAAAACCTGCACAAGCTAATTGATTTCTACTTCATTAAGGGAAAGGAAAAAAAAACAAAAAAAAAAACAAAATAGGGCTGCAGCAGCATGGTGCACACCTTGAGCGGTGCACAGTGAACACGGAAGGGCGCCAGAACAGGTGCCGAGCGCTTGCCATCGCTTCTCGGCCTTCTGGCTAAGATCAAGTGTAGTATCTGTTCTTATCAGTTTAATATCTGATACGTCCCCTATCTGGGGACCATATATTAAATGGATTTTTAGAACAGGGAGCTGGAATCGGAGCTTGCTCTGTCCACTCCACGCATTGACCTGGTATTGCATTACTTCCAGGATCGGTGCACCCCTTTCCAATTCAGTTGAAAGAAAGAGACAGAGGACTGACCGACCAACAGAGAAGATTGCTGCACCTGGCAAGCTAGCAAAGAGAAAATTGACAGTTGGACGTGGCCTGATGCTGTGACTGACTCTACCTGAAAGGTACTTCATTAATTATTTTCTTTGATTGATTGATTGATTGATTGATTGATTGCAAATGACATTACTGCTGCAAAGTGTCTGATTTGCTGCCATTTTATTCAATTTTAAATGCATTGAATTCTTTTAAAATTTTTGGGCATAAATTTATTTCTGAACTTGCACTTGACCGGACACTTGAATGGGTGTGGTCAAACGGTGGGAGTGGTTTATGCAGATTCGCAAAATTCGGCAAAATCCGCTGGCGTCACAAGATAACATTTGCACATGTCACTTTGCCTTGCACAAAAGTTTTTCTTTTCTTTTTTTTCACTTTTGGTGGCAGGTAGGGAAAACCTGCACAAGCTAATTGATTTCTACTTCATTAAGGGAAAGGAAAAAAAAACAAAAAAAAAAACAAAATAGGGCTGCAGCAGCATGGTGCACACCTTGAGCGGTGCACAGTGAACACGGAAGGGCGCCAGAACAGGTGCCGAGCGCTTGCCATCGCTTCTCGGCCTTCTGGCTAAGATCAAGTGTAGTATCTGTTCTTATCAGTTTAATATCTGATACGTCCCCTATCTGGGGACCATATATTAAATGGATTTTTAGAACAGGGAGCTGGAATCGGAGCTTGCTCTGTCCACTCCACGCATTGACCTGGTATTGCATTACTTCCAGGATCGGTGCACCCCTTTCCAATTCAGTTGAAAGAAAGAGACAGAGGACTGACCGACCAACAGAGAAGATTGCTGCACCTGGCAAGCTAGCAAAGAGAAAATTGACAGTTGGACGTGGCCTGATGCTGTGACTGACTCTACCTGAAAGGTACTTCATTAATTATTTTCTTTGATTGATTGATTGATTGATTGATTGATTGCAAATGACATTACTGCTGCAAAGTGTCTGATTTGCTGCCATTTTATTCAATTTTAAATGCATTGAATTCTTTTAAAATTTTTGGGCATAAATTTATTTCTGAACTTGCACTTGACCGGACACTTGAATGGGTGTGGTCAAACGGTGGGAGTGGTTTATGCAGATTCGCAAAATTCGGCAAAATCCGCTGGCGTCACAAGATAACATTTGCACATGTCACTTTGCCTTGCACAAAAGTTTTTCTTTTCTTTTTTTTCACTTTTGGTGGCAGGTAGGGAAAACCTGCACAAGCTAATTGATTTCTACTTCATTAAGGGAAAGGAAAAAAAAACAAAAAAAAAAACAAAATAGGGCTGCAGCAGCATGGTGCACACCTTGAGCGGTGCACAGTGAACACGGAAGGGCGCCAGAACAGGTGCCGAGCGCTTGCCATCGCTTCTCGGCCTTCTGGCTAAGATCAAGTGTAGTATCTGTTCTTATCAGTTTAATATCTGATACGTCCCCTATCTGGGGACCATATATTAAATGGATTTTTAGAACAGGGAGCTGGAATCGGAGCTTGCTCTGTCCACTCCACGCATTGACCTGGTATTGCATTACTTCCAGGATCGGTGCACCCCTTTCCAATTCAGTTGAAAGAAAGAGACAGAGGACTGACCGACCAACAGAGAAGATTGCTGCACCTGGCAAGCTAGCAAAGAGAAAATTGACAGTTGGACGTGGCCTGATGCTGTGACTGACTCTACCTGAAAGGTACTTCATTAATTATTTTCTTTGATTGATTGATTGATTGATTGATTGATTGCAAATGACATTACTGCTGCAAAGTGTCTGATTTGCTGCCATTTTATTCAATTTTAAATGCATTGAATTCTTTTAAAATTTTTGGGCATAAATTTATTTCTGAACTTGCACTTGACCGGACACTTGAATGGGTGTGGTCAAACGGTGGGAGTGGTTTATGCAGATTCGCAAAATTCGGCAAAATCCGCTGGCGTCACAAGATAACATTTGCACATGTCACTTTGCCTTGCACAAAAGTTTTTCTTTTCTTTTTTTTCACTTTTGGTGGCAGGTAGGGAAAACCTGCACAAGCTAATTGATTTCTACTTCATTAAGGGAAAGGAAAAAAAAACAAAAAAAAAAACAAAATAGGGCTGCAGCAGCATGGTGCACACCTTGAGCGGTGCACAGTGAACACGGAAGGGCGCCAGAACAGGTGCCGAGCGCTTGCCATCGCTTCTCGGCCTTCTGGCTAAGATCAAGTGTAGTATCTGTTCTTATCAGTTTAATATCTGATACGTCCCCTATCTGGGGACCATATATTAAATGGATTTTTAGAACAGGGAGCTGGAATCGGAGCTTGCTCTGTCCACTCCACGCATTGACCTGGTATTGCATTACTTCCAGGATCGGTGCACCCCTTTCCAATTCAGTTGAAAGAAAGAGACAGAGGACTGACCGACCAACAGAGAAGATTGCTGCACCTGGCAAGCTAGCAAAGAGAAAATTGACAGTTGGACGTGGCCTGATGCTGTGACTGACTCTACCTGAAAGGTACTTCATTAATTATTTTCTTTGATTGATTGATTGATTGATTGATTGATTGCAAATGACATTACTGCTGCAAAGTGTCTGATTTGCTGCCATTTTATTCAATTTTAAATGCATTGAATTCTTTTAAAATTTTTGGGCATAAATTTATTTCTGAACTTGCACTTGACCGGACACTTGAATGGGTGTGGTCAAACGGTGGGAGTGGTTTATGCAGATTCGCAAAATTCGGCAAAATCCGCTGGCGTCACAAGATAACATTTGCACATGTCACTTTGCCTTGCACAAAAGTTTTTCTTTTCTTTTTTTTCACTTTTGGTGGCAGGTAGGGAAAACCTGCACAAGCTAATTGATTTCTACTTCATTAAGGGAAAGGAAAAAAAAACAAAAAAAAAAACAAAATAGGGCTGCAGCAGCATGGTGCACACCTTGAGCGGTGCACAGTGAACACGGAAGGGCGCCAGAACAGGTGCCGAGCGCTTGCCATCGCTTCTCGGCCTTCTGGCTAAGATCAAGTGTAGTATCTGTTCTTATCAGTTTAATATCTGATACGTCCCCTATCTGGGGACCATATATTAAATGGATTTTTAGAACAGGGAGCTGGAATCGGAGCTTGCTCTGTCCACTCCACGCATTGACCTGGTATTGCATTACTTCCAGGATCGGTGCACCCCTTTCCAATTCAGTTGAAAGAAAGAGACAGAGGACTGACCGACCAACAGAGAAGATTGCTGCACCTGGCAAGCTAGCAAAGAGAAAATTGACAGTTGGACGTGGCCTGATGCTGTGACTGACTCTACCTGAAAGGTACTTCATTAATTATTTTCTTTGATTGATTGATTGATTGATTGATTGATTGCAAATGACATTACTGCTGCAAAGTGTCTGATTTGCTGCCATTTTATTCAATTTTAAATGCATTGAATTCTTTTAAAATTTTTGGGCATAAATTTATTTCTGAACTTGCACTTGACCGGACACTTGAATGGGTGTGGTCAAACGGTGGGAGTGGTTTATGCAGATTCGCAAAATTCGGCAAAATCCGCTGGCGTCACAAGATAACATTTGCACATGTCACTTTGCCTTGCACAAAAGTTTTTCTTTTCTTTTTTTTCACTTTTGGTGGCAGGTAGGGAAAACCTGCACAAGCTAATTGATTTCTACTTCATTAAGGGAAAGGAAAAAAAAACAAAAAAAAAAACAAAATAGGGCTGCAGCAGCATGGTGCACACCTTGAGCGGTGCACAGTGAACACGGAAGGGCGCCAGAACAGGTGCCGAGCGCTTGCCATCGCTTCTCGGCCTTCTGGCTAAGATCAAGTGTAGTATCTGTTCTTATCAGTTTAATATCTGATACGTCCCCTATCTGGGGACCATATATTAAATGGATTTTTAGAACAGGGAGCTGGAATCGGAGCTTGCTCTGTCCACTCCACGCATTGACCTGGTATTGCATTACTTCCAGGATCGGTGCACCCCTTTCCAATTCAGTTGAAAGAAAGAGACAGAGGACTGACCGACCAACAGAGAAGATTGCTGCACCTGGCAAGCTAGCAAAGAGAAAATTGACAGTTGGACGTGGCCTGATGCTGTGACTGACTCTACCTGAAAGGTACTTCATTAATTATTTTCTTTGATTGATTGATTGATTGATTGATTGATTGCAAATGACATTACTGCTGCAAAGTGTCTGATTTGCTGCCATTTTATTCAATTTTAAATGCATTGAATTCTTTTAAAATTTTTGGGCATAAATTTATTTCTGAACTTGCACTTGACCGGACACTTGAATGGGTGTGGTCAAACGGTGGGAGTGGTTTATGCAGATTCGCAAAATTCGGCAAAATCCGCTGGCGTCACAAGATAACATTTGCACATGTCACTTTGCCTTGCACAAAAGTTTTTCTTTTCTTTTTTTTCACTTTTGGTGGCAGGTAGGGAAAACCTGCACAAGCTAATTGATTTCTACTTCATTAAGGGAAAGGAAAAAAAAACAAAAAAAAAAACAAAATAGGGCTGCAGCAGCATGGTGCACACCTTGAGCGGTGCACAGTGAACACGGAAGGGCGCCAGAACAGGTGCCGAGCGCTTGCCATCGCTTCTCGGCCTTCTGGCTAAGATCAAGTGTAGTATCTGTTCTTATCAGTTTAATATCTGATACGTCCCCTATCTGGGGACCATATATTAAATGGATTTTTAGAACAGGGAGCTGGAATCGGAGCTTGCTCTGTCCACTCCACGCATTGACCTGGTATTGCATTACTTCCAGGATCGGTGCACCCCTTTCCAATTCAGTTGAAAGAAAGAGACAGAGGACTGACCGACCAACAGAGAAGATTGCTGCACCTGGCAAGCTAGCAAAGAGAAAATTGACAGTTGGACGTGGCCTGATGCTGTGACTGACTCTACCTGAAAGGTACTTCATTAATTATTTTCTTTGATTGATTGATTGATTGATTGATTGATTGCAAATGACATTACTGCTGCAAAGTGTCTGATTTGCTGCCATTTTATTCAATTTTAAATGCATTGAATTCTTTTAAAATTTTTGGGCATAAATTTATTTCTGAACTTGCACTTGACCGGACACTTGAATGGGTGTGGTCAAACGGTGGGAGTGGTTTATGCAGATTCGCAAAATTCGGCAAAATCCGCTGGCGTCACAAGATAACATTTGCACATGTCACTTTGCCTTGCACAAAAGTTTTTCTTTTCTTTTTTTTCACTTTTGGTGGCAGGTAGGGAAAACCTGCACAAGCTAATTGATTTCTACTTCATTAAGGGAAAGGAAAAAAAAACAAAAAAAAAAACAAAATAGGGCTGCAGCAGCATGGTGCACACCTTGAGCGGTGCACAGTGAACACGGAAGGGCGCCAGAACAGGTGCCGAGCGCTTGCCATCGCTTCTCGGCCTTCTGGCTAAGATCAAGTGTAGTATCTGTTCTTATCAGTTTAATATCTGATACGTCCCCTATCTGGGGACCATATATTAAATGGATTTTTAGAACAGGGAGCTGGAATCGGAGCTTGCTCTGTCCACTCCACGCATTGACCTGGTATTGCATTACTTCCAGGATCGGTGCACCCCTTTCCAATTCAGTTGAAAGAAAGAGACAGAGGACTGACCGACCAACAGAGAAGATTGCTGCACCTGGCAAGCTAGCAAAGAGAAAATTGACAGTTGGACGTGGCCTGATGCTGTGACTGACTCTACCTGAAAGGTACTTCATTAATTATTTTCTTTGATTGATTGATTGATTGATTGATTGATTGCAAATGACATTACTGCTGCAAAGTGTCTGATTTGCTGCCATTTTATTCAATTTTAAATGCATTGAATTCTTTTAAAATTTTTGGGCATAAATTTATTTCTGAACTTGCACTTGACCGGACACTTGAATGGGTGTGGTCAAACGGTGGGAGTGGTTTATGCAGATTCGCAAAATTCGGCAAAATCCGCTGGCGTCACAAGATAACATTTGCACATGTCACTTTGCCTTGCACAAAAGTTTTTCTTTTCTTTTTTTTCACTTTTGGTGGCAGGTAGGGAAAACCTGCACAAGCTAATTGATTTCTACTTCATTAAGGGAAAGGAAAAAAAAACAAAAAAAAAAACAAAATAGGGCTGCAGCAGCATGGTGCACACCTTGAGCGGTGCACAGTGAACACGGAAGGGCGCCAGAACAGGTGCCGAGCGCTTGCCATCGCTTCTCGGCCTTCTGGCTAAGATCAAGTGTAGTATCTGTTCTTATCAGTTTAATATCTGATACGTCCCCTATCTGGGGACCATATATTAAATGGATTTTTAGAACAGGGAGCTGGAATCGGAGCTTGCTCTGTCCACTCCACGCATTGACCTGGTATTGCATTACTTCCAGGATCGGTGCACCCCTTTCCAATTCAGTTGAAAGAAAGAGACAGAGGACTGACCGACCAACAGAGAAGATTGCTGCACCTGGCAAGCTAGCAAAGAGAAAATTGACAGTTGGACGTGGCCTGATGCTGTGACTGACTCTACCTGAAAGGTACTTCATTAATTATTTTCTTTGATTGATTGATTGATTGATTGATTGATTGCAAATGACATTACTGCTGCAAAGTGTCTGATTTGCTGCCATTTTATTCAATTTTAAATGCATTGAATTCTTTTAAAATTTTTGGGCATAAATTTATTTCTGAACTTGCACTTGACCGGACACTTGAATGGGTGTGGTCAAACGGTGGGAGTGGTTTATGCAGATTCGCAAAATTCGGCAAAATCCGCTGGCGTCACAAGATAACATTTGCACATGTCACTTTGCCTTGCACAAAAGTTTTTCTTTTCTTTTTTTTCACTTTTGGTGGCAGGTAGGGAAAACCTGCACAAGCTAATTGATTTCTACTTCATTAAGGGAAAGGAAAAAAAAACAAAAAAAAAAACAAAATAGGGCTGCAGCAGCATGGTGCACACCTTGAGCGGTGCACAGTGAACACGGAAGGGCGCCAGAACAGGTGCCGAGCGCTTGCCATCGCTTCTCGGCCTTCTGGCTAAGATCAAGTGTAGTATCTGTTCTTATCAGTTTAATATCTGATACGTCCCCTATCTGGGGACCATATATTAAATGGATTTTTAGAACAGGGAGCTGGAATCGGAGCTTGCTCTGTCCACTCCACGCATTGACCTGGTATTGCATTACTTCCAGGATCGGTGCACCCCTTTCCAATTCAGTTGAAAGAAAGAGACAGAGGACTGACCGACCAACAGAGAAGATTGCTGCACCTGGCAAGCTAGCAAAGAGAAAATTGACAGTTGGACGTGGCCTGATGCTGTGACTGACTCTACCTGAAAGGTACTTCATTAATTATTTTCTTTGATTGATTGATTGATTGATTGATTGATTGCAAATGACATTACTGCTGCAAAGTGTCTGATTTGCTGCCATTTTATTCAATTTTAAATGCATTGAATTCTTTTAAAATTTTTGGGCATAAATTTATTTCTGAACTTGCACTTGACCGGACACTTGAATGGGTGTGGTCAAACGGTGGGAGTGGTTTATGCAGATTCGCAAAATTCGGCAAAATCCGCTGGCGTCACAAGATAACATTTGCACATGTCACTTTGCCTTGCACAAAAGTTTTTCTTTTCTTTTTTTTCACTTTTGGTGGCAGGTAGGGAAAACCTGCACAAGCTAATTGATTTCTACTTCATTAAGGGAAAGGAAAAAAAAACAAAAAAAAAAACAAAATAGGGCTGCAGCAGCATGGTGCACACCTTGAGCGGTGCACAGTGAACACGGAAGGGCGCCAGAACAGGTGCCGAGCGCTTGCCATCGCTTCTCGGCCTTCTGGCTAAGATCAAGTGTAGTATCTGTTCTTATCAGTTTAATATCTGATACGTCCCCTATCTGGGGACCATATATTAAATGGATTTTTAGAACAGGGAGCTGGAATCGGAGCTTGCTCTGTCCACTCCACGCATTGACCTGGTATTGCATTACTTCCAGGATCGGTGCACCCCTTTCCAATTCAGTTGAAAGAAAGAGACAGAGGACTGACCGACCAACAGAGAAGATTGCTGCACCTGGCAAGCTAGCAAAGAGAAAATTGACAGTTGGACGTGGCCTGATGCTGTGACTGACTCTACCTGAAAGGTACTTCATTAATTATTTTCTTTGATTGATTGATTGATTGATTGATTGATTGCAAATGACATTACTGCTGCAAAGTGTCTGATTTGCTGCCATTTTATTCAATTTTAAATGCATTGAATTCTTTTAAAATTTTTGGGCATAAATTTATTTCTGAACTTGCACTTGACCGGACACTTGAATGGGTGTGGTCAAACGGTGGGAGTGGTTTATGCAGATTCGCAAAATTCGGCAAAATCCGCTGGCGTCACAAGATAACATTTGCACATGTCACTTTGCCTTGCACAAAAGTTTTTCTTTTCTTTTTTTTCACTTTTGGTGGCAGGTAGGGAAAACCTGCACAAGCTAATTGATTTCTACTTCATTAAGGGAAAGGAAAAAAAAACAAAAAAAAAAACAAAATAGGGCTGCAGCAGCATGGTGCACACCTTGAGCGGTGCACAGTGAACACGGAAGGGCGCCAGAACAGGTGCCGAGCGCTTGCCATCGCTTCTCGGCCTTTTGGCTAAGATCAAGTGTAGCATACATTCTGCTCAGTGTTTGTGTGCTGCCAAGGATCTTAGCCGGAGGTGCCCCGGGTACCCTCTACTCGGCCCGGTAGGAAAAGTCAGGTTTATAGCCTGGCTGGAACTACCTGCTGCTATTGGGTTTGAGGCTTAGTCCCGGGGCAACGAGAAGCGATCACCTGGAGAATCTATTGAGACTCCTAGGGTCTGATTATTTACAGATCAAAGATCTACAATGGATCTAAGACGGAAGAAGTTCTGCCTGAGGTTCTTCCTTAAGAAGGATGCCGCTAGAGCTGATGACTGGTCGGAGATGTCGGTGGTGAGGATACTGGAGGATCGTTTGATGGTTCGGAGGGAGGATGTCCTGGCCATGCAATGGAACGCCACCAAGAGGTCTTGCGATGTCACCTTCACTTCGGAGCAACTGTGTTCGGAGGCCTTCCTCGGATGGTACGGAGGCGGGACCACTGGAGTCAGGGACCGAGTGAGCTGCTTGACTTCCTTGCACGGGGGCTGGAAATCGCTGGTCGTGTCTATGGATGACCCTTTTGTGAGTGCTGCGGACATTATGGGCTTTTTGAGACTTCATGTGCCTATGTGCAGGTTCAAGAAGGACTTATTGAACCAAGCTGGTTATTGGACTGGTAAAAGACGTTTTTCCGTATGGATTGAGGAGAAAGACATGGACTTATTTAACGGAGCAATCCAGTTTGATGGTAAGACTGGGTTTGCCTTTTGGGAGGACTTAAAGGGGAAATTCCCCAGGAAAACGGAAAAAAAAGAGACTTTGTTGCCAGATGAAGGAAATTCCATGGACAAAATAGAGACTGGGAGTGTTTTTTCAGAGTCTGTTATTTCTGATGCTTCCTTTACAGATTTAACTCCTGTCCGTGATGAGATGCAGGAACCCGGTAATAAAAAATGTAAAAAAATGATATGTATGGAACAAGAATTTAAATGTGAACTAGTAGTAGAAAAAGTGTTAGAGAAGGAGCCAATTATGTGTAATGCAGAAATGACAGTAGAAGGGAAAGATAGAATAAGGGTGGTGAAGGTGAGGGAAAAAAGAGAAGTTAGTTGTATGGAGCCTAGAGAGAAGGTACTTACAAAAAAATGGGTAGGAGAAGCAAGTAAGTTAAAGAAGTGTATGGGTAATTATGGGCACTGTAGGTATGTAATAGTTAAATCATTCCATGAAGGTCATTACAGGTTCTTTGAGAAATACATAGGTGATCCTTATGTTAGAAATATGTTAGAAAAACGTACTTTAAATGAGGATGAAATGGATGTGTTATTTATGATGGCCCTGGAGGGAGGATGCCCTGCGCCAATATCCCTAACGTATGAAAATGGTAAATATAGGGAAAATAGAGAACTGTATGATAAAATACAAGAAATAAAAGAAATGAGAGAGAAAGAAATGGAAAAAAAGGAACAAACAAAAGTGTAAAATACTGTTAAACATTGTGGGAAAAAACTGTGAGATATACAGATGTTTTTTGTTGTTGTTCTTATGTGTGTTGTATGTGTAGTAATATGGAAATTTGAGAAATAGTGTTTTTTCATTGTTATTTTGTTATGTTTAATAAAAAATGGCCCTTAGTGGCTAGTAAATCAAAAAAAATCTGTTCTTATCAGTTTAATATCTGATACGTCCCCTATCTGGGGACCATATATTAAATGGATTTTTAGAACAGGGAGCTGGAATCGGAGCTTGCTCTGTCCACTCCACGCATTGACCTGGTATTGCATTACTTCCAGGATCGGTGCACCCCTTTCCAATTCAGTTGAAAGAAAGAGACAGAGGACTGACCGACCAACAGAGAAGATTGCTGCACCTGGCAAGCTAGCAAAGAGAAAATTGACAGTTGGACGTGGCCTGATGCTGTGACTGACTCTACCTGAAAGGTACTTCATTAATTATTTTCTTTGATTGATTGATTGATTGATTGATTGATTGCAAATGACATTACTGCTGCAAAGTGTCTGATTTGCTGCCATTTTATTCAATTTTAAATGCATTGAATTCTTTTAAAATTTTTGGGCATAAATTTATTTCTGAACTTGCACTTGACCGGACACTTGAATGGGTGTGGTCAAACGGTGGGAGTGGTTTATGCAGATTCGCAAAATTCGGCAAAATCCGCTGGCGTCACAAGATAACATTTGCACATGTCACTTTGCCTTGCACAAAAGTTTTTCTTTTCTTTTTTTTCACTTTTGGTGGCAGGTAGGGAAAACCTGCACAAGCTAATTGATTTCTACTTCATTAAGGGAAAGGAAAAAAAAACAAAAAAAAAAACAAAATAGGGCTGCAGCAGCATGGTGCACACCTTGAGCGGTGCACAGTGAACACGGAAGGGCGCCAGAACAGGTGCCGAGCGCTTGCCATCGCTTCTCGGCCTTCTGGCTAAGATCAAGTGTAGTATCTGTTCTTATCAGTTTAATATCTGATACGTCCCCTATCTGGGGACCATATATTAAATGGATTTTTAGAACAGGGAGCTGGAATCGGAGCTTGCTCTGTCCACTCCACGCATTGACCTGGTATTGCATTACTTCCAGGATCGGTGCACCCCTTTCCAATTCAGTTGAAAGAAAGAGACAGAGGACTGACCGACCAACAGAGAAGATTGCTGCACCTGGCAAGCTAGCAAAGAGAAAATTGACAGTTGGACGTGGCCTGATGCTGTGACTGACTCTACCTGAAAGGTACTTCATTAATTATTTTCTTTGATTGATTGATTGATTGATTGATTGATTGCAAATGACATTACTGCTGCAAAGTGTCTGATTTGCTGCCATTTTATTCAATTTTAAATGCATTGAATTCTTTTAAAATTTTTGGGCATAAATTTATTTCTGAACTTGCACTTGACCGGACACTTGAATGGGTGTGGTCAAACGGTGGGAGTGGTTTATGCAGATTCGCAAAATTCGGCAAAATCCGCTGGCGTCACAAGATAACATTTGCACATGTCACTTTGCCTTGCACAAAAGTTTTTCTTTTCTTTTTTTTCACTTTTGGTGGCAGGTAGGGAAAACCTGCACAAGCTAATTGATTTCTACTTCATTAAGGGAAAGGAAAAAAAAACAAAAAAAAAAACAAAATAGGGCTGCAGCAGCATGGTGCACACCTTGAGCGGTGCACAGTGAACACGGAAGGGCGCCAGAACAGGTGCCGAGCGCTTGCCATCGCTTCTCGGCCTTCTGGCTAAGATCAAGTGTAGTATCTGTTCTTATCAGTTTAATATCTGATACGTCCCCTATCTGGGGACCATATATTAAATGGATTTTTAGAACAGGGAGCTGGAATCGGAGCTTGCTCTGTCCACTCCACGCATTGACCTGGTATTGCATTACTTCCAGGATCGGTGCACCCCTTTCCAATTCAGTTGAAAGAAAGAGACAGAGGACTGACCGACCAACAGAGAAGATTGCTGCACCTGGCAAGCTAGCAAAGAGAAAATTGACAGTTGGACGTGGCCTGATGCTGTGACTGACTCTACCTGAAAGGTACTTCATTAATTATTTTCTTTGATTGATTGATTGATTGATTGATTGATTGCAAATGACATTACTGCTGCAAAGTGTCTGATTTGCTGCCATTTTATTCAATTTTAAATGCATTGAATTCTTTTAAAATTTTTGGGCATAAATTTATTTCTGAACTTGCACTTGACCGGACACTTGAATGGGTGTGGTCAAACGGTGGGAGTGGTTTATGCAGATTCGCAAAATTCGGCAAAATCCGCTGGCGTCACAAGATAACATTTGCACATGTCACTTTGCCTTGCACAAAAGTTTTTCTTTTCTTTTTTTTCACTTTTGGTGGCAGGTAGGGAAAACCTGCACAAGCTAATTGATTTCTACTTCATTAAGGGAAAGGAAAAAAAAACAAAAAAAAAAACAAAATAGGGCTGCAGCAGCATGGTGCACACCTTGAGCGGTGCACAGTGAACACGGAAGGGCGCCAGAACAGGTGCCGAGCGCTTGCCATCGCTTCTCGGCCTTCTGGCTAAGATCAAGTGTAGTATCTGTTCTTATCAGTTTAATATCTGATACGTCCCCTATCTGGGGACCATATATTAAATGGATTTTTAGAACAGGGAGCTGGAATCGGAGCTTGCTCTGTCCACTCCACGCATTGACCTGGTATTGCATTACTTCCAGGATCGGTGCACCCCTTTCCAATTCAGTTGAAAGAAAGAGACAGAGGACTGACCGACCAACAGAGAAGATTGCTGCACCTGGCAAGCTAGCAAAGAGAAAATTGACAGTTGGACGTGGCCTGATGCTGTGACTGACTCTACCTGAAAGGTACTTCATTAATTATTTTCTTTGATTGATTGATTGATTGATTGATTGATTGCAAATGACATTACTGCTGCAAAGTGTCTGATTTGCTGCCATTTTATTCAATTTTAAATGCATTGAATTCTTTTAAAATTTTTGGGCATAAATTTATTTCTGAACTTGCACTTGACCGGACACTTGAATGGGTGTGGTCAAACGGTGGGAGTGGTTTATGCAGATTCGCAAAATTCGGCAAAATCCGCTGGCGTCACAAGATAACATTTGCACATGTCACTTTGCCTTGCACAAAAGTTTTTCTTTTCTTTTTTTTCACTTTTGGTGGCAGGTAGGGAAAACCTGCACAAGCTAATTGATTTCTACTTCATTAAGGGAAAGGAAAAAAAAACAAAAAAAAAAACAAAATAGGGCTGCAGCAGCATGGTGCACACCTTGAGCGGTGCACAGTGAACACGGAAGGGCGCCAGAACAGGTGCCGAGCGCTTGCCATCGCTTCTCGGCCTTCTGGCTAAGATCAAGTGTAGTATCTGTTCTTATCAGTTTAATATCTGATACGTCCCCTATCTGGGGACCATATATTAAATGGATTTTTAGAACAGGGAGCTGGAATCGGAGCTTGCTCTGTCCACTCCACGCATTGACCTGGTATTGCATTACTTCCAGGATCGGTGCACCCCTTTCCAATTCAGTTGAAAGAAAGAGACAGAGGACTGACCGACCAACAGAGAAGATTGCTGCACCTGGCAAGCTAGCAAAGAGAAAATTGACAGTTGGACGTGGCCTGATGCTGTGACTGACTCTACCTGAAAGGTACTTCATTAATTATTTTCTTTGATTGATTGATTGATTGATTGATTGATTGCAAATGACATTACTGCTGCAAAGTGTCTGATTTGCTGCCATTTTATTCAATTTTAAATGCATTGAATTCTTTTAAAATTTTTGGGCATAAATTTATTTCTGAACTTGCACTTGACCGGACACTTGAATGGGTGTGGTCAAACGGTGGGAGTGGTTTATGCAGATTCGCAAAATTCGGCAAAATCCGCTGGCGTCACAAGATAACATTTGCACATGTCACTTTGCCTTGCACAAAAGTTTTTCTTTTCTTTTTTTTCACTTTTGGTGGCAGGTAGGGAAAACCTGCACAAGCTAATTGATTTCTACTTCATTAAGGGAAAGGAAAAAAAAACAAAAAAAAAAACAAAATAGGGCTGCAGCAGCATGGTGCACACCTTGAGCGGTGCACAGTGAACACGGAAGGGCGCCAGAACAGGTGCCGAGCGCTTGCCATCGCTTCTCGGCCTTCTGGCTAAGATCAAGTGTAGTATCTGTTCTTATCAGTTTAATATCTGATACGTCCCCTATCTGGGGACCATATATTAAATGGATTTTTAGAACAGGGAGCTGGAATCGGAGCTTGCTCTGTCCACTCCACGCATTGACCTGGTATTGCATTACTTCCAGGATCGGTGCACCCCTTTCCAATTCAGTTGAAAGAAAGAGACAGAGGACTGACCGACCAACAGAGAAGATTGCTGCACCTGGCAAGCTAGCAAAGAGAAAATTGACAGTTGGACGTGGCCTGATGCTGTGACTGACTCTACCTGAAAGGTACTTCATTAATTATTTTCTTTGATTGATTGATTGATTGATTGATTGATTGCAAATGACATTACTGCTGCAAAGTGTCTGATTTGCTGCCATTTTATTCAATTTTAAATGCATTGAATTCTTTTAAAATTTTTGGGCATAAATTTATTTCTGAACTTGCACTTGACCGGACACTTGAATGGGTGTGGTCAAACGGTGGGAGTGGTTTATGCAGATTCGCAAAATTCGGCAAAATCCGCTGGCGTCACAAGATAACATTTGCACATGTCACTTTGCCTTGCACAAAAGTTTTTCTTTTCTTTTTTTTCACTTTTGGTGGCAGGTAGGGAAAACCTGCACAAGCTAATTGATTTCTACTTCATTAAGGGAAAGGAAAAAAAAACAAAAAAAAAAACAAAATAGGGCTGCAGCAGCATGGTGCACACCTTGAGCGGTGCACAGTGAACACGGAAGGGCGCCAGAACAGGTGCCGAGCGCTTGCCATCGCTTCTCGGCCTTCTGGCTAAGATCAAGTGTAGTATCTGTTCTTATCAGTTTAATATCTGATACGTCCCCTATCTGGGGACCATATATTAAATGGATTTTTAGAACAGGGAGCTGGAATCGGAGCTTGCTCTGTCCACTCCACGCATTGACCTGGTATTGCATTACTTCCAGGATCGGTGCACCCCTTTCCAATTCAGTTGAAAGAAAGAGACAGAGGACTGACCGACCAACAGAGAAGATTGCTGCACCTGGCAAGCTAGCAAAGAGAAAATTGACAGTTGGACGTGGCCTGATGCTGTGACTGACTCTACCTGAAAGGTACTTCATTAATTATTTTCTTTGATTGATTGATTGATTGATTGATTGATTGCAAATGACATTACTGCTGCAAAGTGTCTGATTTGCTGCCATTTTATTCAATTTTAAATGCATTGAATTCTTTTAAAATTTTTGGGCATAAATTTATTTCTGAACTTGCACTTGACCGGACACTTGAATGGGTGTGGTCAAACGGTGGGAGTGGTTTATGCAGATTCGCAAAATTCGGCAAAATCCGCTGGCGTCACAAGATAACATTTGCACATGTCACTTTGCCTTGCACAAAAGTTTTTCTTTTCTTTTTTTTCACTTTTGGTGGCAGGTAGGGAAAACCTGCACAAGCTAATTGATTTCTACTTCATTAAGGGAAAGGAAAAAAAAACAAAAAAAAAAACAAAATAGGGCTGCAGCAGCATGGTGCACACCTTGAGCGGTGCACAGTGAACACGGAAGGGCGCCAGAACAGGTGCCGAGCGCTTGCCATCGCTTCTCGGCCTTCTGGCTAAGATCAAGTGTAGTATCTGTTCTTATCAGTTTAATATCTGATACGTCCCCTATCTGGGGACCATATATTAAATGGATTTTTAGAACAGGGAGCTGGAATCGGAGCTTGCTCTGTCCACTCCACGCATTGACCTGGTATTGCATTACTTCCAGGATCGGTGCACCCCTTTCCAATTCAGTTGAAAGAAAGAGACAGAGGACTGACCGACCAACAGAGAAGATTGCTGCACCTGGCAAGCTAGCAAAGAGAAAATTGACAGTTGGACGTGGCCTGATGCTGTGACTGACTCTACCTGAAAGGTACTTCATTAATTATTTTCTTTGATTGATTGATTGATTGATTGATTGATTGCAAATGACATTACTGCTGCAAAGTGTCTGATTTGCTGCCATTTTATTCAATTTTAAATGCATTGAATTCTTTTAAAATTTTTGGGCATAAATTTATTTCTGAACTTGCACTTGACCGGACACTTGAATGGGTGTGGTCAAACGGTGGGAGTGGTTTATGCAGATTCGCAAAATTCGGCAAAATCCGCTGGCGTCACAAGATAACATTTGCACATGTCACTTTGCCTTGCACAAAAGTTTTTCTTTTCTTTTTTTTCACTTTTGGTGGCAGGTAGGGAAAACCTGCACAAGCTAATTGATTTCTACTTCATTAAGGGAAAGGAAAAAAAAACAAAAAAAAAAACAAAATAGGGCTGCAGCAGCATGGTGCACACCTTGAGCGGTGCACAGTGAACACGGAAGGGCGCCAGAACAGGTGCCGAGCGCTTGCCATCGCTTCTCGGCCTTCTGGCTAAGATCAAGTGTAGTATCTGTTCTTATCAGTTTAATATCTGATACGTCCCCTATCTGGGGACCATATATTAAATGGATTTTTAGAACAGGGAGCTGGAATCGGAGCTTGCTCTGTCCACTCCACGCATTGACCTGGTATTGCATTACTTCCAGGATCGGTGCACCCCTTTCCAATTCAGTTGAAAGAAAGAGACAGAGGACTGACCGACCAACAGAGAAGATTGCTGCACCTGGCAAGCTAGCAAAGAGAAAATTGACAGTTGGACGTGGCCTGATGCTGTGACTGACTCTACCTGAAAGGTACTTCATTAATTATTTTCTTTGATTGATTGATTGATTGATTGATTGATTGCAAATGACATTACTGCTGCAAAGTGTCTGATTTGCTGCCATTTTATTCAATTTTAAATGCATTGAATTCTTTTAAAATTTTTGGGCATAAATTTATTTCTGAACTTGCACTTGACCGGACACTTGAATGGGTGTGGTCAAACGGTGGGAGTGGTTTATGCAGATTCGCAAAATTCGGCAAAATCCGCTGGCGTCACAAGATAACATTTGCACATGTCACTTTGCCTTGCACAAAAGTTTTTCTTTTCTTTTTTTTCACTTTTGGTGGCAGGTAGGGAAAACCTGCACAAGCTAATTGATTTCTACTTCATTAAGGGAAAGGAAAAAAAAACAAAAAAAAAAACAAAATAGGGCTGCAGCAGCATGGTGCACACCTTGAGCGGTGCACAGTGAACACGGAAGGGCGCCAGAACAGGTGCCGAGCGCTTGCCATCGCTTCTCGGCCTTCTGGCTAAGATCAAGTGTAGTATCTGTTCTTATCAGTTTAATATCTGATACGTCCCCTATCTGGGGACCATATATTAAATGGATTTTTAGAACAGGGAGCTGGAATCGGAGCTTGCTCTGTCCACTCCACGCATTGACCTGGTATTGCATTACTTCCAGGATCGGTGCACCCCTTTCCAATTCAGTTGAAAGAAAGAGACAGAGGACTGACCGACCAACAGAGAAGATTGCTGCACCTGGCAAGCTAGCAAAGAGAAAATTGACAGTTGGACGTGGCCTGATGCTGTGACTGACTCTACCTGAAAGGTACTTCATTAATTATTTTCTTTGATTGATTGATTGATTGATTGATTGATTGCAAATGACATTACTGCTGCAAAGTGTCTGATTTGCTGCCATTTTATTCAATTTTAAATGCATTGAATTCTTTTAAAATTTTTGGGCATAAATTTATTTCTGAACTTGCACTTGACCGGACACTTGAATGGGTGTGGTCAAACGGTGGGAGTGGTTTATGCAGATTCGCAAAATTCGGCAAAATCCGCTGGCGTCACAAGATAACATTTGCACATGTCACTTTGCCTTGCACAAAAGTTTTTCTTTTCTTTTTTTTCACTTTTGGTGGCAGGTAGGGAAAACCTGCACAAGCTAATTGATTTCTACTTCATTAAGGGAAAGGAAAAAAAAACAAAAAAAAAAACAAAATAGGGCTGCAGCAGCATGGTGCACACCTTGAGCGGTGCACAGTGAACACGGAAGGGCGCCAGAACAGGTGCCGAGCGCTTGCCATCGCTTCTCGGCCTTCTGGCTAAGATCAAGTGTAGTATCTGTTCTTATCAGTTTAATATCTGATACGTCCCCTATCTGGGGACCATATATTAAATGGATTTTTAGAACAGGGAGCTGGAATCGGAGCTTGCTCTGTCCACTCCACGCATTGACCTGGTATTGCATTACTTCCAGGATCGGTGCACCCCTTTCCAATTCAGTTGAAAGAAAGAGACAGAGGACTGACCGACCAACAGAGAAGATTGCTGCACCTGGCAAGCTAGCAAAGAGAAAATTGACAGTTGGACGTGGCCTGATGCTGTGACTGACTCTACCTGAAAGGTACTTCATTAATTATTTTCTT
The DNA here is from genome assembly GCF_031893055.1 of Leptodactylus fuscus. Lineage (NCBI taxonomy): Eukaryota > Metazoa > Chordata > Amphibia > Anura > Leptodactylidae > Leptodactylus > Leptodactylus fuscus. Next base: position 28,873 of record NW_027439973.1, read on the forward strand.
TGATTGATTGATTGATTGATTGATTGATTGCAAATGACATTACTGCTGCAAAGTGTCTGATTTGCTGCCATTTTATTCAATTTTAAATGCATTGAATTCTTTTAAAATTTTTGGGCATAAATTTATTTCTGAACTTGCACTTGACCGGACACTTGAATGGGTGTGGTCAAACGGTGGGAGTGGTTTATGCAGATTCGCAAAATTCGGCAAAATCCGCTGGCGTCACAAGATAACATTTGCACATGTCACTTTGCCTTGCACAAAAGTTTTTCTTTTCTTTTTTTTCACTTTTGGTGGCAGGTAGGGAAAACCTGCACAAGCTAATTGATTTCTACTTCATTAAGGGAAAGGAAAAAAAAACAAAAAAAAAAACAAAATAGGGCTGCAGCAGCATGGTGCACACCTTGAGCGGTGCACAGTGAACACGGAAGGGCGCCAGAACAGGTGCCGAGCGCTTGCCATCGCTTCTCGGCCTTCTGGCTAAGATCAAGTGTAGTATCTGTTCTTATCAGTTTAATATCTGATACGTCCCCTATCTGGGGACCATATATTAAATGGATTTTTAGAACAGGGAGCTGGAATCGGAGCTTGCTCTGTCCACTCCACGCATTGACCTGGTATTGCATTACTTCCAGGATCGGTGCACCCCTTTCCAATTCAGTTGAAAGAAAGAGACAGAGGACTGACCGACCAACAGAGAAGATTGCTGCACCTGGCAAGCTAGCAAAGAGAAAATTGACAGTTGGACGTGGCCTGATGCTGTGACTGACTCTACCTGAAAGGTACTTCATTAATTATTTTCTTTGATTGATTGATTGATTGATTGATTGATTGCAAATGACATTACTGCTGCAAAGTGTCTGATTTGCTGCCATTTTATTCAATTTTAAATGCATTGAATTCTTTTAAAATTTTTGGGCATAAATTTATTTCTGAACTTGCACTTGACCGGACACTTGAATGGGTGTGGTCAAACGGTGGGAGTGGTTTATGCAGATTCGCAAAATTCGGCAAAATCCGCTGGCGTCACAAGATAACATTTGCACATGTCACTTTGCCTTGCACAAAAGTTTTTCTTTTCTTTTTTTTCACTTTTGGTGGCAGGTAGGGAAAACCTGCACAAGCTAATTGATTTCTACTTCATTAAGGGAAAGGAAAAAAAAACAAAAAAAAAAAACAAAATAGGGCTGCAGCAGCATGGTGCACACCTTGAGCGGTGCACAGTGAACACGGAAGGGCGCCAGAACAGGTGCCGAGCGCTTGCCATCGCTTCTCGGCCTTCTGGCTAAGATCAAGTGTAGTATCTGTTCTTATCAGTTTAATATCTGATACGTCCCCTATCTGGGGACCATATATTAAATGGATTTTTAGAACAGGGAGCTGGAATCGGAGCTTGCTCTGTCCACTCCACGCATTGACCTGGTATTGCATTACTTCCAGGATCGGTGCACCCCTTTCCAATTCAGTTGAAAGAAAGAGACAGAGGACTGACCGACCAACAGAGAAGATTGCTGCACCTGGCAAGCTAGCAAAGAGAAAATTGACAGTTGGACGTGGCCTGATGCTGTGACTGACTCTACCTGAAAGGTACTTCATTAATTATTTTCTTTGATTGATTGATTGATTGATTGATTGATTGCAAATGACATTACTGCTGCAAAGTGTCTGATTTGCTGCCATTTTATTCAATTTTAAATGCATTGAATTCTTTTAAAATTTTTGGGCATAAATTTATTTCTGAACTTGCACTTGACCGGACACTTGAATGGGTGTGGTCAAACGGTGGGAGTGGTTTATGCAGATTCGCAAAATTCGGCAAAATCCGCTGGCGTCACAAGATAACATTTGCACATGTCACTTTGCCTTGCACAAAAGTTTTTCTTTTCTTTTTTTTCACTTTTGGTGGCAGGTAGGGAAAACCTGAACAAGCTAATTGATTTCTACTTCATTAAGGGAAAGGAAAAAAAAACAAAAAAAAAAACAAAATAGGGCTGCAGCAGCATGGTGCACACCTTGAGCGGTGCACAGTGAACACGGAAGGGCGCCAGAACAGGTGCCGAGCGCTTGCCATCGCTTCTCGGCCTTCTGGCTAAGATCAAGTGTAGTATCTGTTCTTATCAGTTTAATATCTGATACGTCCCCTATCTGGGGACCATATATTAAATGGATTTTTAGAACAGGGAGCTGGAATCGGAGCTTGCTCTGTCCACTCCACGCATTGACCTGGTATTGCATTACTTCCAGGATCGGTGCACCCCTTTCCAATTCAGTTGAAAGAAAGAGACAGAGGACTGACCGACCAACAGAGAAGATTGCTGCACCTGGCAAGCTAGCAAAGAGAAAATTGACAGTTGGACGTGGCCTGATGCTGTGACTGACTCTACCTGAAAGGTACTTCATTAATTATTTTCTTTGATTGATTGATTGATTGATTGATTGATTGCAAATGACATTACTGCTGCAAAGTGTCTGATTTGCTGCCATTTTATTCAATTTTAAATGCATTGAATTCTTTTAAAATTTTTGGGCATAAATTTATTTCTGAACTTGCACTTGACCGGACACTTGAATGGGTGTGGTCAAACGGTGGGAGTGGTTTATGCAGATTCGCAAAATTCGGCAAAATCCGCTGGCGTCACAAGATAACATTTGCACATGTCACTTTGCCTTGCACAAAAGTTTTTCTTTTCTTTTTTTTCACTTTTGGTGGCAGGTAGGGAAAACCTGCACAAGCTAATTGATTTCTACTTCATTAAGGGAAAGGAAAAAAAAACAAAAAAAAAAACAAAATAGGGCTGCAGCAGCATGGTGCACACCTTGAGCGGTGCACAGTGAACACGGAAGGGCGCCAGAACAGGTGCCGAGCGCTTGCCATCGCTTCTCGGCCTTCTGGCTAAGATCAAGTGTAGTATCTGTTCTTATCAGTTTAATATCTGATACGTCCCCTATCTGGGGACCATATATTAAATGGATTTTTAGAACAGGGAGCTGGAATCGGAGCTTGCTCTGTCCACTCCACGCATTGACCTGGTATTGCATTACTTCCAGGATCGGTGCACCCCTTTCCAATTCAGTTGAAAGAAAGAGACAGAGGACTGACCGACCAACAGAGAAGATTGCTGCACCTGGCAAGCTAGCAAAGAGAAAATTGACAGTTGGACGTGGCCTGATGCTGTGACTGACTCTACCTGAAAGGTACTTCATTAATTATTTTCTTTGATTGATTGATTGATTGATTGATTGATTGCAAATGACATTACTGCTGCAAAGTGTCTGATTTGCTGCCATTTTATTCAATTTTAAATGCATTGAATTCTTTTAAAATTTTTGGGCATAAATTTATTTCTGAACTTGCACTTGACCGGACACTTGAATGGGTGTGGTCAAACGGTGGGAGTGGTTTATGCAGATTCGCAAAATTCGGCAAAATCCGCTGGCGTCACAAGATAACATTTGCACATGTCACTTTGCCTTGCACAAAAGTTTTTCTTTTCTTTTTTTTCACTTTTGGTGGCAGGTAGGGAAAACCTGCACAAGCTAATTGATTTCTACTTCATTAAGGGAAAGGAAAAAAAAACAAAAAAAAAAACAAAATAGGGCTGCAGCAGCATGGTGCACACCTTGAGCGGTGCACAGTGAACACGGAAGGGCGCCAGAACAGGTGCCGAGCGCTTGCCATCGCTTCTCGGCCTTCTGGCTAAGATCAAGTGTAGTATCTGTTCTTATCAGTTTAATATCTGATACGTCCCCTATCTGGGGACCATATATTAAATGGATTTTTAGAACAGGGAGCTGGAATCGGAGCTTGCTCTGTCCACTCCACGCATTGACCTGGTATTGCATTACTTCCAGGATCGGTGCACCCCCTTTCCAATTCAGTTGAAAGAAAGAGACAGAGGACTGACCGACCAACAGAGAAGATTGCTGCACCTGGCAAGCTAGCAAAGAGAAAATTGACAGTTGGACGTGGCCTGATGCTGTGACTGACTCTACCTGAAAGGTACTTCATTAATTATTTTCTTTGATTGATTGATTGATTGATTGATTGATTGCAAATGACATTACTGCTGCAAAGTGTCTGATTTGCTGCCATTTTATTCAATTTTAAATGCATTGAATTCTTTTAAAATTTTTGGGCATAAATTTATTTCTGAACTTGCACTTGACCGGACACTTGAATGGGTGTGGTCAAACGGTGGGAGTGGTTTATGCAGATTCGCAAAATTCGGCAAAATCCGCTGGCGTCACAAGATAACATTTGCACATGTCACTTTGCCTTGCACAAAAGTTTTTCTTTTCTTTTTTTTCACTTTTGGTGGCAGGTAGGGAAAACCTGCACAAGCTAATTGATTTCTACTTCATTAAGGGAAAGGAAAAAAAAACAAAAAAAAAAACAAAATAGGGCTGCAGCAGCATGGTGCACACCTTGAGCGGTGCACAGTGAACACGGAAGGGCGCCAGAACAGGTGCCGAGCGCTTGCCATCGCTTCTCGGCCTTCTGGCTAAGATCAAGTGTAGTATCTGTTCTTATCAGTTTAATATCTGATACGTCCCCTATCTGGGGACCATATATTAAATGGATTTTTAGAACAGGGAGCTGGAATCGGAGCTTGCTCTGTCCACTCCACGCATTGACCTGGTATTGCATTACTTCCAGGATCGGTGCACCCCTTTCCAATTCAGTTGAAAGAAAGAGACAGAGGACTGACCGACCAACAGAGAAGATTGCTGCACCTGGCAAGCTAGCAAAGAGAAAATTGACAGTTGGACGTGGCCTGATGCTGTGACTGACTCTACCTGAAAGGTACTTCATTAATTATTTTCTTTGATTGATTGATTGATTGATTGATTGATTGCAAATGACATTACTGCTGCAAAGTGTCTGATTTGCTGCCATTTTATTCAATTTTAAATGCATTGAATTCTTTTAAAATTTTTGGGCATAAATTTATTTCTGAACTTGCACTTGACCGGACACTTGAATGGGTGTGGTCAAACGGTGGGAGTGGTTTATGCAGATTCGCAAAATTCGGCAAAATCCGCTGGCGTCACAAGATAACATTTGCACATGTCACTTTGCCTTGCACAAAAGTTTTTCTTTTCTTTTTTTTCACTTTTGGTGGCAGGTAGGGAAAACCTGCACAAGCTAATTGATTTCTACTTCATTAAGGGAAAGGAAAAAAAAACAAAAAAAAAAACAAAATAGGGCTGCAGCAGCATGGTGCACACCTTGAGCGGTGCACAGTGAACACGGAAGGGCGCCAGAACAGGTGCCGAGCGCTTGCCATCGCTTCTCGGCCTTCTGGCTAAGATCAAGTGTAGTATCTGTTCTTATCAGTTTAATATCTGATACGTCCCCTATCTGGGGACCATATATTAAATGGATTTTTAGAACAGGGAGCTGGAATCGGAGCTTGCTCTGTCCACTCCACGCATTGACCTGGTATTGCATTACTTCCAGGATCGGTGCACCCCTTTCCAATTCAGTTGAAAGAAAGAGACAGAGGACTGACCGACCAACAGAGAAGATTGCTGCACCTGGCAAGCTAGCAAAGAGAAAATTGACAGTTGGACGTGGCCTGATGCTGTGACTGACTCTACCTGAAAGGTACTTCATTAATTATTTTCTTTGATTGATTGATTGATTGATTGATTGATTGCAAATGACATTACTGCTGCAAAGTGTCTGATTTGCTGCCATTTTATTCAATTTTAAATGCATTGAATTCTTTTAAAATTTTTGGGCATAAATTTATTTCTGAACTTGCACTTGACCGGACACTTGAATGGGTGTGGTCAAACGGTGGGAGTGGTTTATGCAGATTCGCAAAATTCGGCAAAATCCGCTGGCGTCACAAGATAACATTTGCACATGTCACTTTGCCTTGCACAAAAGTTTTTCTTTTCTTTTTTTTCACTTTTGGTGGCAGGTAGGGAAAACCTGCACAAGCTAATTGATTTCTACTTCATTAAGGGAAAGGAAAAAAAAACAAAAAAAAAAACAAAATAGGGCTGCAGCAGCATGGTGCACACCTTGAGCGGTGCACAGTGAACACGGAAGGGCGCCAGAACAGGTGCCGAGCGCTTGCCATCGCTTCTCGGCCTTCTGGCTAAGATCAAGTGTAGTATCTGTTCTTATCAGTTTAATATCTGATACGTCCCCTATCTGGGGACCATATATTAAATGGATTTTTAGAACAGGGAGCTGGAATCGGAGCTTGCTCTGTCCACTCCACGCATTGACCTGGTATTGCATTACTTCCAGGATCGGTGCACCCCTTTCCAATTCAGTTGAAAGAAAGAGACAGAGGACTGACCGACCAACAGAGAAGATTGCTGCACCTGGCAAGCTAGCAAAGAGAAAATTGACAGTTGGACGTGGCCTGATGCTGTGACTGACTCTACCTGAAAGGTACTTCATTAATTATTTTCTTTGATTGATTGATTGATTGATTGATTGATTGCAAATGACATTACTGCTGCAAAGTGTCTGATTTGCTGCCATTTTATTCAATTTTAAATGCATTGAATTCTTTTAAAATTTTTGGGCATAAATTTATTTCTGAACTTGCACTTGACCGGACACTTGAATGGGTGTGGTCAAACGGTGGGAGTGGTTTATGCAGATTCGCAAAA
>NW_027439974.1:0-35426 GCF_031893055.1 Leptodactylus fuscus
TGGCACCACAAGCTCCAGCTCTGACACTGTGATCTGTAGTACGAGGGCACCACAAGGTCCAGCTCTGACACTGTGATCTGTAGTACGGGGGCACCACAAGGTCCAGCTCTGACACTGTGATCTGTAGTACGAGGGGCACCACAAGCTCCAGCTCTGACACTGTGATCTGTAGTACGGAGGGCACCACAAGGTCCAGCTCTGACACTGTGATCTGTAGTACGGGGGCACCACAAGCTCCAGCTCTGACACTGTGATCTGTAGTACGGGGGCACCACAAGCTCCAGCTCTGACACTGTGATCTGTAGTACGGGGGCACCACAAGCTCCAGCTCTGACACTGTGATCTGTAGTACGAGGGGCACCACAAGGTCAGCTCTGACACTGTGATCTGTAGTACGAGGGCACCACAAGGTCCAGCTCTGACACTGTGATCTGTAGTACGAGGGCACCACAAGCTCCAGCTCTGACACTGTGATCTGTAGTACGAGGGCACCACAAGGTCCAGCTCTGACACTGTGATCTGTAGTACGAGGGCGCCACAAGCTCCAGCTCTGACACTGTGATCTGTAGTACGGAGGGCACCAGAAGCTCCAGCTCTGACACTGTGATCTGTAGTACGGGGGCACCACAAGGTCCAGCTCTGACACTGTGATCTGTAGTACGAGGGCACCACAAGGTCCAGCTCTGACACTGTGATCTGTAGTACGAGGGCACCACAAGGCTCCAGCTCTGACACTGTGATCTGTAGTACGGGGGCACCACAAGCTCCAGCTCTGACACTGTGATCTGTAGTACGGGGGCACCACAAGCTCCAGCTCTGACACTGTGATCTGTAGTACGGGGGCACCACAAGGTCCAGCTCTGACACTGTGATCTGTAGTACGAGGGCACCACAAGGTCCAGCTCTGACACTGTGATCTGTAGTACGAGGGCACCACAAGCTCCAGCTCTGACACTGTGATCTGTAGTACGGGGGCACCACAAGCTCCAGCTCTGACACTGTGATCTGTAGTACGGGGGCACCACAAGCTCCAGCTCTGACACTGTGATCTGTAGTACGAGGGCACCACAAGGTCCAGCTCTGACACTGTGATCTTTAGTACGAGGGCACCACAAGCTCCAGCTCTGACACTGTGATCTGTAGTACGAGGGCACCACAAGGTCCAGCTCTGACACTGTGATCTGTAGTACGAGGGCACCACAAGCTCCAGCTCTGACACTGTGATCTGTAGTACGAGGGCACCACAAGGCTCCAGCTCTGACACTGTGATCTGTAGTACGGGGGCACCACAAGCTCCAGCTCTGACACTGTGATCTGTAGTACGAGGGCACCACAAGCTCCAGCTCTGACACTGTGATCTGTAGTACGGGGGCACCACAAGGCTCCAGCTCTGACACTGTGATCTGTAGTACGGGGGCACCACAAGCTCCAGCTCTGACACTGTGATCTGTAGTACGGGGGCACCACAAGGTCCAGCTCTGACACTGTGATCTGTAGTACGGGGGGCACCACAAGGTCCAGCTCTGACACTGTGATCTGTAGTACGAGGGCACCACAAGGTCCAGCTCTGACACTGTGATCTGTAGTACGGGGGCACCACAAGGCTCCAGCTCTGACACTGTGATCTGTAGTACGGGGGCACCACAAGCTCCAGCTCTGACACTGTGATCTGTAGTACGGGGGCACCACAAGGTCCAGCTCTGACACTGTGATCTGTAGTACGAGGGGCACCACAAGGTCCAGCTCTGACACTGTGATCTGTAGTACGAGGGCACCACAAGGTCCAGCTCTGACACTGTGATCTGTAGTACGAGGGCACCACAAGGTCCAGCTCTGACACTGTGATCTGTAGTACGAGGGCACCACAAGCTCCAGCTCTGACACTGTGATCTGTAGTACGAGGGCACCACAAGCTCCAGCTCTGACACCGTGATCTGTAGTACGAGGGCACCACAAGGTCCAGCTCTGACACTGTGATCTGTAGTACGGGGGCACCACAAGCTCCAGCTCTGACACTGTGAACTGTAGTACGGGGGCACCACAAGCTCCAGCTCTGACACTGTGATCTGTAGTACGAGGGCACCACAAGGTCCAGCTCTGACACTGTGATCTGTAGTACGAGGGCACCGCAAGGTCCAGCTCTGACACTGTGATCTGTAGTACGGGGGCACCACAAGGTCCAGCTCTGACACTGTGATCTGTAGTACGGGGGCACCACAAGCTCCAGCTCTGACACTGTGATCTGTAGTACGGGGGCACCACAAGGTCCAGCTCTGACACTGTGATCTGTAGTACGAGGGCACCACAAGCTCCAGCTCTGACACTGTGATCTGTAGTACGAGGGCACCACAAGGTCCAGCTCTGACACTGTGATCTGTAGTACGGGGGCACCACAAGCTCCAGCTCTGACACTGTGATCTGTAGTACGGGGGCACCACAAGCTCCAGCTCTGACACTGTGATCTGTAGTACGGGGGCACCACAAGCTCCAGCTCTGACACTGTGATCTGTAGTACGAGGGCACCACAAGGTCCAGCTCTGACACTGTGATCTGTAGTACGAGGGGCACCACAAGCTCCAGCTCTGACACTGTGATCTGTAGTACGGGGGCACCACAAGGTCCAGCTCTGACACTGTGATCTGTAGTACGGGGGCACCACAAGGTCCAGCTCTGACACTGTGATCTGTAGTACGGGGGCACCACAAGGTCCAGCTCTGACACTGTGATCTGTAGTACGGGGGCACCACAAGGTCCAGCTCTGACACTGTGATCTGTAGTACGAGGGCACCACAAGGTCCAGCTCTGACACTGTGATCTGTAGTACGAGGGCACCACAAGCTCCAGCTCTGACACTGTGATCTGTAGTACGAGGGCACCACAAGGTCCAGCTCTGACACTGTGATCTGTAGTACGAGGGCACCACAAGCTCCAGCTCTGACACTGTGATCTGTAGTACGGGGGCACCACAAGCTCCAGCTCTGACACTGTGATCTGTAGTACGGGGGCACCACAAGCTCCAGCTCTGACACTGTGATCTGTAGTACGGGGGCACCACAAGGTCCAGCTCTGACACTGTGATCTGTAGTACGAGGGCACCACAAGGTCCAGCTCTGACACTGTGATCTGTAGTACGGGGGCACCACAAGCTCCAGCTCTGACACTGTGATCTGTAGTACGGGGGCACCACAAGCTCCAGCTCTGACACTGTGATCTGTAGTACGAGGGCACCACAAGGTCCAGCTCTGACACTGTGATCTGTAGTACGGGGGCACCACAAGGTCCAGCTCTGACACTGTGATCTGTAGTACGAGGGCACCACAAGGTCCAGCTCTGACACTGTGATCTGTAGTACGGGGGCACCACAAGGTCCAGCTCTGACACTGTGATCTGTAGTACGAGGGCACCACAAGCTCCAGCTCTGACACTGTGATCTGTAGTACGGGGGCACCACAAGCTCCAGCTCTGACACTGTGATCTGTAGTACGGGGGCACCACAAGGTCCAGCTCTGACACTGTGATCTGTAGTACGGGGGCACCACAAGCTCCAGCTCTGACACTGTGATCTGTAGTACGGGGGCACCACAAGCTCCAGCTCTGACACTGTGATCTGTAGTACGAGGGCACCACAAGGTCCAGCTCTGACACTGTGATCTGTAGTACGAGGGCACCACAAGGTCCAGCTCTGACACTGTGATCTGTAGTACGAGGGCACCACAAGCTCCAGCTCTGACACTGTGATCTGTAGTACGAGGGCACCACAAGGTCCAGCTCTGACACTGTGATCTGTAGTACGAGGGCGCCACAAGCTCCAGCTCTGACACTGTGATCTGTAGTACGGGGGCACCACAAGGTCCAGCTCTGACACTGTGATCTGTAGTACGGGGGCACCACAAGCTCCAGCTCTGACACTGTGATCTGTAGTACGGGGGCACCACAAGGTCCAGCTCTGACACTGTGATCTGTAGTACGAGGGCACCACAAGGTCCAGCTCTGACACTGTGATCTGTAGTACGAGGGCACCACAAGGTCCAGCTCTGACACTGTGATCTGTAGTACGAGGGCACCACAAGCTCCAGCTCTGACACTGTGATCTGTAGTACGAGGGCACCACAAGCTCCAGCTCTGACACTGTGATCTGTAGTACGGGGGCACCACAAGCTCCAGCTCTGACACTGTGATCTGTAGTACGGGGGCACCACAAGCTCCAGCTCTGACACTGTGATCTGTAGTACGGGGGCACCACAAGGTCCAGCTCTGACACTGTGATCTGTAGTACGGGGGCACCACAAGCTCCAGCTCTGACACTGTGATCTGTAGTACGGGGGCACCACAAGCTCCAGCTCTGACACTGTGATCTGTAGTACGGGGGCACCACAAGGTCCAGCTCTGACACTGTGATCTGTAGTACGAGGGCACCACAAGCTCCAGCTCTGACACTGTGATCTGTAGTACGAGGGCACCACAAGCTCCAGCTCTGACACTGTGATCTGTAGTACGAGGGCACCACAAGCTCCAGCTCTGACACTGTGATCTGTAGTACGGGGGCACCACAAGGTCCAGCTCTGACACTGTGATCTGTAGTACGGGGGCACCACAAGGTCCAGCTCTGACACTGTGATCTGTAGTACGAGGGCACCACAAGCTCCAGCTCTGACACTGTGATCTGTAGTACGGGGGCACCACAAGGTCCAGCTCTGACACTGTGATCTGTAGTACGAGGGCACCACAAGCTCCAGCTCTGACACTGTGATCTGTAGTACGGGGGCACCACAAGGTCCAGCTCTGACACTGTGATCTGTAGTACGGGGGCACCACAAGGTCCAGCTCTGACACTGTGATCTGTAGTACGGGGGTGCCACAAGGTCCAGCTCTGACACTGTGATCTGTAGTACGAGGGCACCACAAGGTCCAGCTCTGACACTGTGATCTGTAGTACGGGGGCACCACAAGGTCCAGCTCTGACACTGTGATCTGTAGTACGGGGGCACCTCAAGCTCCAGCTCTGACACTGTGATCTGTAGTACGGGGGCACCACAAGGTCCAGCTCTGACACTGTGATCTGTAGTACGGGGGCACCACAAGCTCCAGCTCTGACACTGTGATCTGTAGTACGGGGGCACCACAAGGTCCAGCTCTGACACTGTGATCTGTAGTACGGGGGCACCACAAGGTCCAGCTCTGACACTGTGATCTGTAGTACGAGGGCACCACAAGCTCCAGCTCTGACACTGTGATCTGTAGTACGGGGGCGCCACAAGGTCCAGCTCTGACACTGTGATCTGTAGTACGAGGGCACCACAAGGTCCAGCTCTGACACTGTGATCTGTAGTACGGGGGCACCACAAGGTCCAGCTCTGACACTGTGATCTGTAGTACGAGGGCACCACAAGGTCCAGCTCTGACACTGTGATCTGTAGTACGAGGGCACCACAAGCTCCAGCTCTGACACTGTGATCTGTAGTACGGGGGCACCACAAGGTCCAGCTCTGACACTGTGATCTGTAGTACGAGGGCACCACAAGCTCCAGCTCTGACACTGTGATCTGTAGTACGAGGGCACCACAAGGTCCAGCTCTGACACTGTGATCTGTAGTACGAGGGCACCACAAGGTCCAGCTCTGACACTGTGATCTGTAGTACGAGGGCACCACAAGCTCCAGCTCTGACACTGTGATCTGTAGTATGAGGGCACCACAAGCTCCAGCTCTGACACTGTGATCTGTAGTACGGGGGCACCACAAGGTCCAGCTCTGACACTGTGATCTGTAGTACGAGGGCACCACAAGCTCCAGCTCTGACACTGTGATCTGTAGTACGAGGGCACCACAAGGTCCAGCTCTGACACTGTGATCTGTAGTACGGGGGCACCACAAGCTCCAGCTCTGACACTGTGATCTGTAGTACGGGGGCACCACAAGCTCCAGCTCTGACACTGTGATCTGTAGTACGGGGGCACCACAAGCTCCAGCTCTGACACTGTGATCTGTAGTATGAGGGCACCACAAGCTCCAGCTCTGACACTGTGATCTGTAGTACGGGGGCACCACAAGGTCCAGCTCTGACACTGTGATCTGTAGTACGGGGGCACCACAAGGTCCAGCTCTGACACTGTGATCTGTAGTACGGGGGCACCACAAGGTCCAGCTCTGACACTGTGATCTGTAGTACGAGGGCACCACAAGGTCCAGCTCTGACACTGTGATCTGTAGTACGAGGGCACCACAAGTTCCAGCTCTGACACTGTGATCTGTAGTACGAGGGCACCACAAGCTCCAGCTCTGACACTGTGATCTGTAGTACGAGGGCACCACAAGGTCCAGCTCTGACACTGTGATCTGTAGTACGAGGGCACCACAAGCTCCAGCTCTGACACTGTGATCTGTAGTACGGGGGCACCACAAGCTCCAGCTCTGACACTGTGATCTGTAGTACGGGGGCACCACAAGCTCCAGCTCTGACACTGTGATCTGTAGTACGGGGGCACCACAAGCTCCAGCTCTGACACTGTGATCTGTAGTACGGGGGCACCACAAGGTCCAGCTCTGACACTGTGATCTGTAGTACGAGGGCACCACAAGGTCCAGCTCTGACACTGTGATCTGTAGTACGGGGGCACCACAAGCTCCAGCTCTGACACTGTGATCTGTAGTACGAGGGCACCACAAGGTCCAGCTCTGACACTGTGATCTGTAGTACGGGGGCACCACAAGCTCCAGCTCTGACACTGTGATCTGTAGTACGAGGGCACCACAAGCTCCAGCTCTGACACTGTGATCTGTAGTACGAGGGCACCACAAGCTCCAGCTCTGACACTGTGATCTGTAGTACGGGGGCACCACAAGGTCCAGCTCTGACACTGTGATCTGTAGTACGGGGGCACCACAAGCTCCAGCTCTGACACTGTGATCTGTAGTACGAGGGCACCACAAGGTCCAGCTCTGACACTGTGATCTGTAGTACGGGGGCACCACAAGCTCCAGCTCTGACACTGTGATCTGTAGTACGGGGGCACCACAAGGTCCAGCTCTGACACTGTGATCTGTAGTACGGGGGCACCACAAGCTCCAGCTCTGACACTGTGATCTGTAGTACGGGGGCACCACAAGGTCCAGCTCTGACACTGTGATCTGTAGTACGAGGGCACCACAAGCTCCAGCTCTGACACTGTGATCTGTAGTACGAGGGCACCACAAGCTCCAGCTCTGACACTGTGATCTGTAGTACGGGGGCACCACAAGGTCCAGCTCTGACACTGTGATCTGTAGTACGAGGGCACCACAAGCTCCAGCTCTGACACTGTGATCTGTAGTACGAGGGCACCACAAGGTCCAGCTCTGACACTGTGATCTGTAGTACGAGGGCACCACAAGCTCCAGCTCTGACACTGTGATCTGTAGTACGGGGGCACCACAAGGTCCAGCTCTGACACTGTGATCTGTAGTACGAGGGCACCACAAGCTCCAGCTCTGACACTGTGATCTGTAGTACGAGGGCACCACAAGGTCCAGCTCTGACACTGTGATCTGTAGTACGAGGGCACCACAAGCTCCAGCTCTGACACTGTGATCTGTAGTACGGGGGCACCACAAGCTCCAGCTCTGACACTGTGATCTGTAGTACGGGGGCACCACAAGCTCCAGCTCTGACACTGTGATCTGTAGTACGGGGGCACCACAAGCTCCAGCTCTGACACTGTGATCTGTAGTACGAGGGCACCACAAGGTCCAGCTCTGACACTGTGATCTGTAGTACGAGGGCACCACAAGGTCCAGCTCTGACACTGTGATCTGTAGTACGGGGGCACCACAAGGTCCAGCTCTGACACTGTGATCTGTAGTACGAGGGCACCACAAGGTCCAGCTCTGACACTGTGATCTGTAGTACGGGGGCACCACAAGGTCCAGCTCTGACACTGTGATCTGTAGTACGGGGGCACCACAAGCTCCAGCTCTGACACTGTGATCTGTAGTACGGGGGCACCACCAGCTCCAGCTCTGACACTGTGATCTGTAGTACGAGGGCACCACAAGCTCCAGCTCTGACACTGTGATCTGTAGTACGAGGGCACCACAAGGTCCAGCTCTGACACTGTGATCTGTAGTACGGGGGCACCACAAGCTCCAGCTCTGACACTGTGATCTGTAGTACGGGGGCACCACAAGCTCCAGCTCTGACACTGTGATCTGTAGTACGGGGGCACCACAAGGTCCAGCTCTGACACTGTGATCTGTAGTACGGGGGCACCACAAGCTCCAGCTCTGACACTGTGATCTGTAGTACGGGGGCACCACAAGGTCCAGCTCTGACACTGTGATCTGTAGTACGAGGGCACCACAAGGTCCAGCTCTGACACTGTGATCTGTAGTACGAGGGCACCACAAGCTCCAGCTCTGACACTGTGATCTGTAGTACGAGGGCACCACAAGCTCCAGCTCTGACACTGTGATCTGTAGTACGAGGGCACCACAAGGTCCAGCTCTGACACTGTGATCTGTAGTACGAGGGCACCACAAGCTCCAGCTCTGACACTGTGATCTGTAGTACGGGGGCACCACAAGGTCCAGCTCTGACACTGTGATCTGTAGTACGGGGGCACCACAAGCTCCAGCTCTGACACTGTGATCTGTAGTACGGGGGCACCACAAGGTCCAGCTCTGACACTGTGATCTGTAGTACGAGGGCACCACAAGGTCCAGCTCTGACACTGTGATCTGTAGTACGAGGGCACCACAAGGTCCAGCTCTGACACTGTGATCTGTAGTACGGGGGCACCACAAGCTCCAGCTCTGACACTGTGATCTGTAGTACGGGGGCACCACAAGCTCCAGCTCTGACACTGTGATCTGTAGTACGAGGGCACCACAAGGTCCAGCTCTGACACTGTGATCTGTAGTACGAGGGCACCACAAGCTCCAGCTCTGACACTGTGATCTGTAGTACGGGGGCACCACAAGGTCCAGCTCTGACACTGTGATCTGTAGTACGAGGGCACCACAAGCTCCAGCTCTGACACTGTGATCTGTAGTACGAGGGCACTACAAGCTCCAGCTCTGACACTGTGATCTGTAATACGGGGGCACCACAAGCTCCAGCTCTGACACTGTGATCTGTAGTACGGGGGCACCACAAGGTCCAGCTCTGACACTGTGATCTGTAGTACGAGGGCACCACAAGGTCCAGCTCTGACACTGTGATCTGTAGTACGAGGGCACCACAAGCTCCAGCTCTGACACTGTGATCTGTAGTACGAGGGCACCACAAGCTCCAGCTCTGACACTGTGATCTGTAGTACGGGGGCACCACAAGGTCCAGCTCTGACACTGTGATCTGTAGTACGGGGGCACCACAAGGTCCAGCTCTGACACTGTGATCTGTAGTACGGGGGCGCCACAAGGTCCAGCTCTGACACTGTGATCTGTAGTACGGGGGCACCACAAGGTCCAGCTCTGACACTGTGATCTGTAGTACGAGGGCACCACAAGCTCCAGCTCTGACACTGTGATCTGTAGTACGGGGGCACCACAAGGTCCAGCTCTGACACTGTGATCTGTAGTACGGGGGCACCACAAGCTCCAGCTCTGACACTGTGATCTGTAGTACGGGGGCACCACAAGGTCCAGCTCTGACACTGTGATCTGTAGTACGAGGGCACCACAAGCTCCAGCTCTGACACTGTGATCTGTAGTACGGGGGCACCACAAGGTCCAGCTCTGACACTGTGATCTGTAGTACGAGGGCACCACAAGCTCCAGCTCTGACACTGTGATCTGTAGTACGGGGGCGCCACAAGGTCCAGCTCTGACACTGTGATCTGTAGTACGAGGGCACCACAAGGTCCAGCTCTGACACTGTGATCTGTAGTACGAGGGCACCACAAGCTCCAGCTCTGACACTGTGATCTGTAGTACGGGGGCACCACAAGGTCCAGCTCTGACACTGTGATCTGTAGTACGAGGGCACCACAAGCTCCAGCTCTGACACTGTGATCTGTAGTACGGGGGCACCACAAGCTCCAGCTCTGACACTGTGATCTGTAGTACGAGGGCACCACAAGCTCCAGCTCTGACACTGTGATCTGTAGTACGGGGGCACCACCAGCTCCAGCTCTGACACTGTGATCTGTAGTACGAGGGCACCACAAGCTCCAGCTCTGACACTGTGATCTGTAGTACGAGGGCACCACAAGGTCCAGCTCTGACACTGTGATCTGTAGTACGGGGGCACCACAAGCTCCAGCTCTGACACTGTGATCTGTAGTACGGGGGCACCACAAGGTTCAGCTCTGACACTGTGATCTGTAGTACGGGGGCACCACAAGGTCTAGCTCTGACACTGTGATCTGTAGTACGGGGGCACCACAAGGTCCAGCTCTGACACTGTGATCTGTAGTACGGGGGCACCACAAGGTCCAGCTCTGACACTGTGATCTGTAGTACGGGGGCACCACAAGCTCCAGCTCTGACACTGTGATCTGTAGTACGAGGGCACCACAAGCTCCAGCTCTCGCCCCTGCTCACACTGTACACGGCTGACTTTAGGCACAACTCCTCCAGCTGTTACTTACAGAAGCCCTCCGATGTCTCTGCTATAGGCGGCCTCACCACAGACTGGGGCGACATCGAGTACAGAGACTTATACCAGGACTGGTGTCAGCAGAACCAGCTCAGGATTAATGCTGGGAAGACCAAGGAGATGGTGAAGGACTTTAGTAAGTGGAGGAGGGCCCCGAATCTGGTGGAGATCCAGGGGGCGGGCAGTGAGATAGTCAGGACCTGGGTACGCTCCCCAATACTAGAAGGGCCGGCTCTGTCCTGGGGGGCCCCCTGGGCCCAGTACAGGTGGTGGGTGACTGAAGGACACTGTCCGTGGTGAGCTCCATGCGGGAGAACAAATCCCACCCCATGTATGAGACGTGATGTCAGTGACCGATCAGAGACCCCCCCCCCCCCCGCGGTCAGGCTGTATAATCTACACCAGGCCGAGCGCAGACACTCCGCACACAGAACTACATGCTCCTGAAGTTGTCATCTCCTCCTACTATATGCTCCACCTTTATGTCCCTGCTGTCACTGTGTGTTCGGACGTCTTCCCGCAGGTTTGCCTTCAGACGCTACAGCGCCGCCTGCGGGCCAATCCAAACCTCGCCCTAGATATCGGACAGTGAGGTGTGTGAGGTTTAAAGCGGTATTCCCATGGACATAATCACATCTATATTTGTAGATGATTAAAAGTTAAACATTTTTGCAGATATAAGTCATTACAAATTCTGCAAAGTTTTAAAGATTTTCTCTGACTGTCTTAGTGGTGAGAGTCTGTTGTATTGATCGGTTGCCAACGGTTACGACCACCAATGCAGAACCTTTCTATGGTCTGGGACTTGTCAGGAACCAGCCATGATTGTCTTCTTGTAGCCGGGTTATCAGGAGGACACTCCATGTATCAGAAGATATCCTGGCCACTATGAAGAAACCATGGCTGATTCTCTGACCTTAGAAAGTCCCTGCATTCATGGTCGTATCTACCGGCAACCGATCAGGACAACAGACGGACCACAAGATATGGAGAGAAAATCTGCAAAATGTTTCATGACTTATATTTACAAAAATGTTTAACTTTTAATTATCTACAAATTTAAAAATAATTATGTACATGGGAGACCCCTTTAAGTCCAGCTCTCTGCCTACTGAGCATGCTCAGACCCTTTGGAGGCGCCCAGAGGCTAAGTCCTATTTCTCCTCTACTGAGCATGCTCAGACCTGTTGGAGCCGCTTAGAGGCTAAGTCCCATTCTCCTCCTGCTGAGCATGTGCGGGGAAGTTATGCCACCGCCCTATGGGCGGGGACTTGCCTTCATATAGTGTGAGCCGACGCCCACCGGGTGCTCACACTGACTAAAATTTTGAGACAGGAGGTCAGGGCTGGGTTCCTGTGAAAGGCAGGTTGTCAGCTTAGGGGTTCTAGTTAGGATTCCTGGGTACTGCCGGTAGGGACCTGAATAGCCTGCTTGAACTGTCCAAGATATTGTAGCTCCAAGCTGTTGTGGAGCCATTGGTGTTGCTGACCAGGGGTGACGCTTAACCCTTAGTAGCCTTTGCTGCAGCCTATACTCAGGCGCAGTTCTCCAGTAAGTTTACTGGTGTAATCCTCATTGCCGCCTGTTCACATTGGAGCCGCACAAACGCCTTCACCCAGTGAAATTAACTGGTGAACGTGCGTTGCTCCCTGTTCACACTTGAGCCGCACAAACATACTGCTGCTTCGCTCAGGCAGACGGCTGCCCTCCTGGGGCTTGTGGACCTCATCCAGAACCGTAAGACTGTGATGTCTCCGCCTGAGCTTTATATCAGTATTGGCTTCTCTGCTGCGGTGACCCTGACTATCCCCGGGGGGAGGGGACTATTATAGGATTACCAGAAGAAGCCCTAAGGGGGGCACTCACCAAAATGAAGACATTTTTCTTATAAAGATTAAAACAAAGCAGGGAGGGAGAAGCAGCAACGATGGCAGCGTGGGCAGCAGCCGTTTTGCACCAACACAGGGGCCTAGAGTATCAAGCCTAGTATGTGTCCATATGTGTGAAGATGATGCTTTGGACTGCAGGACTCTGAGTGATGGCGCCACTCTGTTTCTCTTGAATGATTATAGGATTATCTTATATTCTCTGATCAGCACCACACTTCACGATCACTATAGAATAGTAGCCCCCCTATAAATGCCCTCACCCTCAGTACATGACCCTCCCCCCCCCGTATAAGACACCCTTTTTTCCTTGCTCTACCCCCACCCTGCACAATATCATCTCCTCCCCCCGTATACGTTGCTACTACTTACTGTATTATTACAAGAGATAGCGGCCATTCATTTTTACTCACCTGTCCACCGTCCTGTCCTGGCCGCCCTCTGCGGCCACCTCCAGAGCCGATGCTGGAGAACACCAGGATGTCGTCCATAACAAAGCTTGGGAGGGTGAGGGAACATTATTGGCCGCAGTTGACTTAAAAATGCTGCCCCTTAGTTTATTCCATAAGGCGTCACCTCGTGGAAGATCCCCCCCCCCCCACAACCACGTTATCTGATCCCCACCATCACATTCCCTTATCATCACCATCATATTACATGAGCACCATCTTCATACCCTCTGATCCCCACCGCCACCACATCACCTGAGCACCACCATCACAGTAACTTATCATCACAATTGCTGAATGTCACTATTGCAGTCCCACATCTCCATCGTCTCCTAGATCACTATTACCCTACAGTTATATTTCCTCAGCCACACTTCGGTTATACAGCAGAGAACAGGACACTCCAGAAAAAAACAACCATATAGCCCATGACTCAGTGAAGTGTCTGAATCCAGGGACCAGTAATGAGGTGGTAGAAGAAGTAGTGACATCATGGAGTATGGAGACCAGAGATGAGGTGGTAGAAGAAGTAGTGACATCATGGAGTATGGAGTCCAGAGATGAGGTGGTAGAAGAAATAGTGACATCATGGAGTATGGAGTCCAGAGATGAGGTGGTAGAAGAAGTAGTGACATCATGGAGTGTGGAGACCAGAGATGAGGTGGTAGAAGAAGTAGTGACATCATGGAGTATGGAGACCAGAGATGAGGTGGTAGAGGAAGTAGTGACATCATGGAGTGTGGAAACCAGAGATGAGGTGGTAGAAGAAGTAGTGACATCATGGAGTGTGGAGACCAGAGATGAGGTGGTAGAAGAAGTAGTGACATCATGGAGTATGGAGACCAGAGATGAGGTGGTAGAAGTAGTGACATCATGGAGTATGGAGTCCAGAGATGAGATGGTAGAAGAAATAGTGACATCATGGAGTATGGAGTCCAGAGATGAGGTGGTAGAAGAAGTAGTGACATCATGGAGTGTGGAGACCAGAGATGAGGTGGTAGAAGAAGTAGTGACATCATGGAGTGTGGAGACCAGAGATGGGGTGGTAGAAGAAGTAGTGACATCATGGAGTATGGAGACCAGAGATGAGGAGGTAGAAGAAATAGTGACATCATGGAGTATGGAGTCCAGAGATGAGGTGGTAGAAGAAGTAGTGACATCATGGAGTGTGGAGACCAGAGATGAGGTGGTAGAAGAAGTAGTGACATCATGGAGTGTGGAGACCAGAGATGAGGTGGTAGAAGTAGTGACATCATGGAGTGTGGAGACCAGAGATGAGGTGGTAGAGGAAGTAGTGACATCATGGAGTGTGGAGACCAGAGATGAGGTGGTAGAAGAAGTAGTGACATCATGGAGTGTGGAGACCAGAGATGAGGTGGTAGAAGAAGTAGTGACATCATGGAGTATGGAGACCAGAGATGAGGTGGAAGAAGAAGTAATGACATCATGGAGTGTGGAGACCAGAGATGAGGTGGTAGAAGAAGTAGTGGCATCATGGAGTGTGGAGACCTGAGATGAGGTGGTAGAGGACGTACTGGCATCATGGAGTATGGAGACCAGAGATGAGGTGGTAGAAGAAGTAGTGACATCATGGAGTGTGGAGACCAGAGATGAGGTGGTAGAGGAAGTAGTGACATCATGTAGTGTGGAGACCAGAGATGAGGTGGTAGAAGAAGTAGTGACATCATGGAGTGTGGGGACCAGAAATGAGGTGGTAGAAGAAGTAGTGGCATCATGGAGTGTGGAAACCAGAGATGAGGTGGTAGAGACAGTAATGACATCATGGAGTGTGGAGACCCGAGATAAGGTGGTAGAAGTAGTGACATCATGGAGTGTGGAGACCAGAGATGAGGTGGTAGAAGTAGTGACATCATGGAGTGTGGAGACCAGAGATGAGGTGGTAGAGACAGTAGTGACATCATGGAGTGTGGAGACCATAGATGAGGTGGTAGAGACAGTAATGACATCATGGAGTGTGGAGACCAGAGATGAGGTGGTAGAGGAAGTAGTGACATCATGGAGTGTGGAGACCAGAGATGAGGTGGTAGAAGAAGTAGTGACATCATGGAGTGTGGAGACCAGAGATGAGGTGGTAGAAGAAGTAGTGACATCATGGAGTATGGAGACCAGAGATGAGGTGGAAGAAGAAGTAATGACATCATGGAGTGTGGAGACCAGAGATGAGGTGGTAGAAGAAGTAGTGGCATCATGGAGTGTGGAGACCTGAGATGAGGTGGTAGAGGACGTACTGGCATCATGGAGTATGGAGACCAGAGATGAGGTGGAAGAAGAAGTAGTGACATCATGGAGTGTGGAGACCAGAGATGAGGTGGTAGAAGTAGTGACATCATGGAGTGTGGAGACCAGAGATGAGGTGGTAGAGACAGTAGTGACATCATGGAGTGTGGAGACCAGAGATGAGGTGGTAGAGACAGTAATGACATCATGGAGTGTGGAGACCAGAGATGAGGTGGTAGAGACAGTAGTGACATCATGGAGTATGGAGACCAGAGATGAGGTGGTAGAGGAAGTAATGACATCATGGAGTATGGAGACCAGAGATGAGGTGGTAGAAGAAGTAGTGACATCATGGAGTGTGGAGACCAGAGATAAGGTGGTAGAAGTAGTGACATCAAGGAGTGTGGAGACCAGAGATGAGGTGATAGAGACAGTAGTGACATCATGGAGTGTGGAGACCTGAGATGAGGTGGTAGAGGAAGTAATGACATCATGGAGTATGGAGACCAGAGATGAGGTGGTAGAAGAATTAGTGACATCATGGAGTGTGGAGACCAGAGATAAGGTGGTAGAAGTAGTGACATCAAGGAGTGTGGAGACCAGAGATGAGGTGGTAGAGGAAGTAGTGACATCATGGAGTGTGGAGACCAGAGATAAGGTGGTAGAAGTAGTGACATCATGGAGTGTGGAGACCAGAGATGAGGTGGTAGAAGTAGTGACATCATGGAGTGTGGAGACCAGAGATGAGGTGGTAGAAGAAGTAGTGACATCATGGAGTGTGGAGACCAGAGATGAGGTGGTAGAGGAAGTAATGACATCATGGAGTATGGAGACCAGAGATGAGGTGGTAGAAGAAGTAGTGACATCATGGAGTGTGGAGACCAGAGATAAGGTGGTAGAAGTAGTGACATCAAGGAGTGTGGAGACCAGAGATGAGGTGAGAGACAGTAGTGACATCAAGGAATGTGGAGACCAGAGATGAGGTGGTAGAGACAGTAGTGACATCATGGAGTGTGGAGACCCGAGATGAGGTGGTAGAGTAAGTAGTTGTACGTGATGGAGTGTGGAGACCAGAGATGAGGTGGTAGAAGAAGTAGTGACATCATGGAGTGTGGAGACCAGAGATGAGGTGGTAGAGGAAGTAGTGACATCATGGAGTGTGGAGACCTGAGATAAGGTGGTAGAAGTAGTGACATCATGGAGTGTGGAGACCAGAGATGAGGTGGTAGAAGAAGTAGTGACATCATGGAGTGTGGAGACCAGAGATGAGGTGGTAGACGAAGTACTGGCATCATGGAGTGTGGAGACCAGAGATGAGGTGGTAGAGACAGTAGTGACATCATGGAGTATGGAGACCAGAGATGAGGTGGTAGAGGAAGTAATGACATCATGGAGTGTGGAGACCTGAGATGAGGTGGTAGAGACAGTAATGACATCATGGAGTATGGAGACCAGAGATGAGGTGGTAGAAGAAGTAGTGACATCATGGAGTGTGGAGACCAGAGATGAGGTGGTAGAGACAGTAGTGACATCATGGAGTGTGGAGACCAGAGATGAGGTGGTAGAGACAGTAATGACATCATGGAGTGTGGAGACCAGAGATGAGGTGGTAGAGGAAGTACTGGCATCATGGAGTGTGGAGACCAGAGATGAGGTGGTAGAGACAGTAGTGACATCATGGAGTGTGGAGACCAGAGATGAGGTGGTAGAGGAAGTAGTGACATCATGGAGTGTGGAGACCAGAGATGAGGTGGTAGAGACAGTAGTGACATCATGGAGTGTGGAGACCAGAGATGAGGTGGTAGAGGAAGTAGTGACATCATGGAGTGTGGAGACCAGAGATGAGGTGGTAGAGACAGTAGTGACATCATGGAGTATGGAGACCAGAGATGAGGTGGTAGAGGAAGTAGTGACATCATGGAGTGTGGAGACCAGAGACGAGGTGGTAGAGACAGTAGTGACATCATGGAGTATGGAGACCAGAGATGAGGTGGTAGAAGTAGTGACATCATGGAGAATGGAGACCAGAGATGAGGTGGTAGAGGAAGTAGTGACATCATGGAGTGTGGAGACCAGAGATAAGGTGGTAGAGACAGTAGTGACATCATGGAGTATGGAGACCAGAGATGAGGTGGTAGAAGTAGTGACATCATGGAGAATGGAGACCAGAGATGAGGTGGTAGAGGAAGTAGTGACATCATGGAGTGTGGAGACCAGAGATGAGGTGGTAGAGACAGTAGTGACATCATAGAGTGTGGAGACCAGAGATGAGGTGGTAGAGACAGTAGTGACATCATGGAGTGTGGAGACCAGAGATGAGGTGGTAGAGGAAGTAGTGACATCATGGAGTGTGGAGACCAGAGATGAGGTGGTAGAGACAGTAGTGACATCATGGAGTGTGGAGACCAGAGATGAGGTGGTAGAGGAAGTAGTGACATCATGGAGTGTGGAGACCAGAGATGAGGTGGTAGAAGAAGTAGTGACATCATGGAGTGTGGAGACCAGAGATGAGGTGGTAGAGACAGTAGTGACATCATGGAGTGTGGAGACCAGAGATGAGGTGGTAGAGGAAGTAGTGACATCATGGAGTGTGGAGACCAGAGATGAGGTGGTAGAGACAGTAGTGACATCATGGAGTATGGAGACCAGAGATGAGGTGGTAGAGACAGTAATGACATCATGGAGTGTGGAGACCAGAGATAAGGTGGTAGAGACAGTAGTGACATCATGGAGTGTGGAGACCTGAGATGAGGTGGTAGAAGTAGTGACATCATGGAGAATGGAGACCAGAGATGAGGTGGTAGAGGAAGTAGTGACATCATGGAGTGTGGAGACCAGAGATGAGGTGGTAGAGGAAGTAGTTGTACGTGTTGGAGGTCCTTCCCCATCTATAGGCCTCTTTATAACTACATTTAGGTCCAGAGATACTGTAAAACGTTTTGGGAAGTAAAACATTTCTGGTTCTGGGATCTTCTGGCGATCGACAATCTAGAGCCGTGACTGTGGCCCTTGAGCTTCCCCTCTACCCTATGACTGGCCGAAGACATTGTGTTGATCTCTGCACCTCATCTTCGGAGAGCTCAGTGGCCCAGACCAGTCCAATCTTCGTGTTCCTGCATACATCAGCTCAGATCTCAGCCTCCTGCACCGCTCACGTGTGGGGGAGTCAATCGCTTCCCAATTCTGTTATTCCATGTTCCAGATTGATGATGTTTCCATAGAAACCTTCACTTACCAGACGTGAATGGAAAATTTCCTATTAGCAGCTTCTATTACCAGAAGGATCTCACCCCCCCCCCACCCACATTACTACAACAACGTCACCGACAGATGGGATCCGCTCCTCTGCTCCTACACGGACCAACATACATTACAGGGTCCTCTACAGGACACACATGTAACATGCAGAGTCCTCAGACACCTCCACAGGACACACGTGTAACATGCAGAGTCCTCAGACACCTCCACAGGACACACGTGTAACATGCAGAGTCCTCAGACACCTCCACAGGACACACGTGTAACATGCAGAGTCCTCAGACACCTCCACAGGACACACGAGTAACATGCAGAGTCCTCAGACACCTCCACAGGACACACATGTAACATGAAGAGTCCTCAGACACCTCCACAGGACACACGTGTAACATGAAGAGTCCTCAGACACCTCCACAGGACACACGTGTAACATGCAGAGTCCTCAGACACCTCCACAGGACACACATGTAACATGAAGAGTCCTCAGACACCTCCACAGGACACACGTGTAACATGAAGAGTCTTCAGACACCTCCACAGGACACACGTGTAACATGCAGAGTCCTCAGACACCTCCACAGGACACACGAGTAACATGCAGAGTCCTCAGACACCTCCACAGGACACACATGTAACATGAAGAGTCCTCAGACACCTCCACAGGACACACGTGTAACATGCAGAGAGTCCTCAGACACCTCCACAGGACACACGTGTAACATGCAGAGTCCTCAGACACCTCCACAGGACACACGTGTAACATGCAGAGTCCTCAGACACCTCCACAGCACACGTGTAACATGCAGAGAGTCCTCAGACACCTCCACAGGACACACGTGTAACATGCAGAGTCCTCAGACACCTCCACAGGACACACGAGTAACATGCAGAGTCCTCAGACACCTCCACAGGGCACACGTGTAACATGCAGAGTCCTCAGACACCTCCACAGGACACACGAGTAACATGCAGAGTCCTCAGACACCTCCACAGGACACACGTGTAACATGCAGAGTCCTCAGACACCTCCACAGGACACACGAGTAACATGCAGAGTCCTCAGACACCTCCACAGGACACACATGTAACATGAAGAGTCCTCAGACACCTCCACAGGACACACGTGTAACATGCAGAGAGTCCTCAGACACCTCCACAGGACACACGTGTAACATGCAGAGTCCTCAGACACCTCCACAGGACACACGTGTAACATGCAGAGTCCTCAGACACCTCCACAGCACACGTGTAACATGCAGAGAGTCCTCAGACACCTCCACAGGACACACGTGTAACATGCAGAGTCCTCAGACACCTCCACAGGACACACGTGTAACATGCAGAGTCCTCAGACACCTCCACAGGACACACGTGTAACATGCAGAGTCCTCAGACACCTCCACAGGACACACATGTAACATGAAGAGTCCTCAGACACTTCCACAGGACACACGTGTAACATGCAGAGAGTCCTCAGACACCTCCACAGGACACACGTGTAACATGCAGAGTCCTCAGACACCTCCACAGGACACACAAGTAACATGCAGAGTCCTCAGACACCTCCACAGCACACGTGTAACATGCAGAGAGTCCTCAGACACCTCCACAGGACACACGTGTAACATGCAGAGTCCTCAGACACCTCCACAGGACACACGTGTAACATGCAGAGTCCTCAGACACCTCCACAGGACACACGTGTAACATGCAGAGTCCTCAGACACCTCCACAGGACACACATGTAACATGAAGAGTCCTCAGACACCTCCACAGGACACACGTGTAACATGCAGAGAGTCCTCAGACACCTCCACAGGACACACGTGTAACATGCAGAGTCCTCAGACACCTCCACAGGACACACAAGTAACATGCAGAGTCCTCAGACACCTCCACAGGACACACGTGTAACATGCAGAGTCCTCAGACACCTCCACAGGACACACAAGTAACATGCAGAGTCCTCAGACACCTCCACAGGACACACGTGTAACATGAAGAGTCCTCAGACACCTCCACAGGACACACGTGTAACATGCAGAGTCCTCAGACACCTCCACAGGACACACGTGTAACATGCAGAGTCCTCAGACACCTCCACAGGACACACGTGTAACATGCAGAGAGTCCTCAGACACCTCCACAGGACACACGTGTAACATGCAGAGTCCTCAGACACCTCCACAGGACACACGTGTAACATGCAGAGTCCTCAGACACCTCCACAGGACACACGTGTAACATGCAGAGAGTCCTCAGACACCTCTACAGGACACACGAGTAACATGCAGAGAGTCCTCAGACACCTCCACAGGACACACCAGTAACACGCAGAGTCCTCAGACACCTCCACAGGACACACGTGTAACATGCAGAGTCCTCAGACACCTCCACAGGACACACGTGTAACATGCAGAGAGTCCTCAGACACCTCCACAAGACACACGAGTAACATGCAGAGTCCTCAGACACCTCCACAGGACACACATATAACATACAGAGATTCCTCAGACACCTCCACAGCACACGTGTAACATGCAGAGAGTCCTCAGACACCTCCACAGGACACACGTGTAACATGCAGAGAGTCCTCAGACACCTCCACAGGACACACGTGTAACATGCAGAGTCCTCAGACACCTCCACAGGACACACGTGTAACATGCAGAGTCCTCAGACACCCCCACGGGACACACGTGTAACATGCAGAGAGTCCTCAGACACCTCCACAGGACACACGTGTAACATGCAGAGTCCTCAGACACCTCCACAGGACACACGAGTAACATGCAGAGAGTCCTCAGACACCTCCACAGGACACATGAATAACATGCAGAGTCCTCAGACACCTCCACAGGACACACGTGTAACATGCAGAGTCCTCAGACACCTCCACAGGGCACACGTGTAACATGCGGAGTCCTCAGACACCTCCACAGGACACACGTCTAACATGCAGAGTCCTCAGACACCTCCACGGGACACACATGTAACATGCAGAGTCCTCAGACACCTCCACAGGACACACGTGTAACATGCAGAGTCCTCAGACACCTCCACAGGACACACGTGTAACATGCAGAGAGTCCTCAGACACCTCCACAGGACACACGTGTAACATGCAGAGTCCTCAGACACCTCCACAGGGCACACGTGTAACATGCGGAGTCCTCAGACACCTCCACAGGACACACGTCTAACATGCAGAATCCTCAGACACCTCCACAGGACACACATGTAACATGCAGAGTCCTCAGACACATCCACAGGACACACGTGTAACATGCAGAGTCCTCAGACACCCCCACGGGACATACGTGTAACATGCAGAGAGTCCTCAGACACCTCCACAGGACACACGTGTAACATGCAGAGTCCTCAGACACCTCCACAGGGCACACGAGTAACATGCAGAGTCCTCAGACACCTCCACAGGACACACGTGTAACATGCAGAGTCCTCAGACACCTCCACAGGACACACATGTAACATGCAGAGTCATCAGACACCTCCACAAGACACACATGTAACATGCAGAGAGTCCTCAGACACCTCCACAGGACACACGAGTAACATGCAGAGTCCTCAGACACCTCCACAGGACACACGTGTAACATGCAGAGAGTCCTCAGACACCTCCACAGGACACACGAGTAACATGCAGAGTCCTCAGACACCTCCACAGGACACACGTGTAACATGCAGAGTCCTCAGACACCTCCACAGGACACACGTGTAACATGAAGAGTCCTCAGACACCTCCACAGGACACACGTGTAACATGAAGAGTCCTCAGACACCTCCACAGGACACACGTGTAACATGCAGAGTCCTCAGACACCTCCACAGGACACACATGTAACATGCAAAGTCCTCAGACACCTCCACAGGACACACAAGTAACATGCAGAGTCCTCAGACACCTCCACAGGACACACGTATAACATACAGAGATTCCTCAGACACCTCCACAGGACACACGTGTAACATGCAGAGAGTCCTCAGACACCTCCACAGGACACACGAGTAACATGCAGAGTCCTCAGACACCTCCACAGGACACACGTGTAACATGCAGAGTCCTCAGACACCTCCACAGGACACACGAGTAACATGCAGAGAGTTCTCAGACACCTCCACAGGACACACGAATAACATGCAGAGTCCTCAGACACCTCCACAGGACACACGTGTAACATGCAGAGTCCTCAGACACCCCCACGGGACACACGTGCAACATGCAGAGAGTCCTCAGACACCTCCACAGGACACACGTGTAACATGCAGAGTCCTCAGACACCTCCACAGGGCACACGTGTAACATGCAGAGAGTCCTCAGACACCTCCACAGGACACACGTGTAACATGCAGAGTCCTCAGACACCTCCACAGGACACACGTGTAACATGAAGAGTCCTCAGACACCTCCACAGGACACACGTCTAACATGCGGAGTCCTCAGACACCTCCACAGGACACACAAGTAACATGCAGAGTCCTCAGACACCTCCACAGGACACACAAGTAACATGCAGAGTCCTCAGACACCTCCACAGGACACACGTGTAACATGCAGAGAGTCCTCAGACACCTCCACAGGACACACATGTAACATGCAGAGAGTCCTCAGACACCTCCACAGGACACACGTGTAACATGCAGAGAGTCCTCAGACACCTCCACAGGACACACGTGTAACATGCAGAGTCCTCAGACACCCCCACGGGACACACGTGTAACATGCAGAGAGTCCTCAGACACCTCCACAGGACACACGTGTAACATGCAGAGTCCTCAGACACCTCCACAGGACACACGTGTAACATGCAGAGAGTCCTCAGACACCTCCACAAGACACACGAGTAACATGCAGAGTCCTCAGACACCTCCACAGGACACACGTGTAACATGCAGAGTCCTCAGACACCCCCACGGGACACACGTGTAACATGCAGAGAGTCCTCAGACACCTCCACAGGACACACGTGTAACATGCAGAGTCCTCAGACACCTCCACAGGACACACGTGTAACATGCAGAGTCCTCAGACACCTCCACAGGACACACGAGTAACATGCAGAGTCCTCAGACACCTCCACAGGACACACGTATAACATACAGAGTCCTCAGACACCTCCACAGGACACACGTGTAACATGCAGAGTCCTCGGACACCTCCACAGGGCACACGTGTAACATGCGGAGTCCTCAGACACCTCCACAGGACACACGTCTAACATGCAGAGTCCTCAGACACCTCCACAGGACACACGTGTAACATGCAGAGTCCTCAGACACCTCCACAGGACACACGAGTAACATGCAGAGAGTCCTCAGACACCTCCACAGGACACACGAATAACATGCAGAGTCTTCAGACACCTCCACAGGACACACGTGTAACATGCAGAGTCCTCAGACACCCCCACGGGACACACGTGTAACATGCAGAGAGTCCTCAGACACCTCCACAGGACACACGTGTAACATGCAGAGTCCTCAGACACCTCCACAGGACACACGTCTAACATGCGGAGTCCTCAGACACCTCCACAGGACACACAAGTAACATGCAGAGTCCTCAGACACCTCCACAGGACACACAAGTAACATGCGGAGTCCTCAGACACCTCCACAGGACACACGTGTAACATGCAGAGAGTCCTCAGACACCTCCACAGGACACACGTGTAACATGAAGAGTCCTCAGACACCTCCACAGGACACACGTGTAACATGCAGAGTCCTCAGACACCTCCACAGGACACACGTGTAACATGCAGAGTCCTCAGACACCTCCACAGGACACACGTATAACATACAGAGTCCTCAGACACCTCCACAGGACACACGTGTAACATGCAGAGAGTCCTCAGACACCTCCACAGGACACACGTGTAACATGCAGAGAGTCCTCAGACACCTCCACAAGACACACGAGTAACATGCAGAGTCCTCAGACACCTCCACAGGACACACGTGTAACATGCAGAGTCCTCAGACACCTCCACAGGACACACGTGTAACATGCAGAGTCCTCAGACACCTCCACAGGACACACATATAGATGTCACCTGTACTGAGGAGATGTAGATACAATATCTTTGGGGGTCACTGTCTTCTTCCTGTCCTGGGGGAGGGGTACGGTATATTTGGGGGTCGCCCTCTATGGTCTTGGCTGATTGTTGCGGCCGGTCTTTGGCGCTGTCTTCTGCCTGCCCTGTGGGAGGGGTACGGTATATTTGGGGGTCGCCCTCTATGGTCATGGCTGATTGTTGCGGCCGGTCTTTGGCGCTGTCTTCTGCCTGCCCTGTGGGAGGGGTAC
This sequence comes from Leptodactylus fuscus, assembly GCF_031893055.1. Lineage (NCBI taxonomy): Eukaryota > Metazoa > Chordata > Amphibia > Anura > Leptodactylidae > Leptodactylus > Leptodactylus fuscus. The sequence goes on from NW_027439974.1 coordinate 24,732, forward strand.
GGTATATTTGGGGGTCGCCCTCTATGGTCTTGCGGCCGGTTTTTGACGCTGTGTTCTGCCTGCCCTGGGGGAGGGGTACGGTATATTTGGGGGTCGCCCTCTATGGCCATGGCTGATTGTTGCGGCCGGTCTTTGGCGCTGTCTCCTGCCTGGCCTGGGGGAGGGGTACGGTATATTTGGGGGTCGCCCTCTATGGCCATGGCTGATTGTTGCGGCCGGTCTTTGGCGCTGTCTCCTGCCTGGCCTGGGGGAGGGGTACGGTATATTTGGGGGTCGCCCTCTATGGTCTTGCGGCCGGTCATTGGGGGTCACTGTCTTCTGCCTGCCCTGGGGGAGGGGTACGGTATATTTGGGGGTCGCCCTCAATGGTCTTGGCTGATTGTTGCGGCCGGTCTTTGGCGCTGTGTTCTGTCTGCCCTGGGGGAGGGGTACGGTATATTTGGGGGTCGCCCTCAATGGTCATGGCTGATTGTTGCGGCCGGTCTTTGGCGCTGTCTTCTGCCTGCCCTGGGGGAGGGGTACGGTATATTTGGGGGTCGCCCTCAATGGTCTTGGCTGATTGTTGCGGCCGGTCTTTGGCGCTGTGTTCTGTCTGCCCTGGGGGAGGGGTACGGTATTTTTGGGGGTCGCCCTCAATGGTCTTGGCTGATTGTTGCGGCCGGTCTTTGGCGCTGTCTTCTGCCTGCCCTGGGGGAGGGGTACGGTATATTTGGGGGTCGCCCTCTATGGTCATGGCTGATTGTTGCGGCCGGTCTTTGGCGCTGTCTTCTGCCTGCCCTGGGGGAGGGGTACGGTATATTTGGGGGTCGCCCTCTATGGTCTTGGCTGATATCACAGTTTAGATCAGTGTTCACACAACGTGCTGCAGATGAAAACACTTTAGTCTATGGTTACACAATGCGTTTCTCTTCGTGTGTTTATGGTGTTTTCATCCATGATAATGACGTTGTGAATATAGTATTACCGCGTCATGAGTCCGGTCCTGTAGGTTAGGATGGGAGTTGTAGTCCTCCAGAGTCTCTACACAGGGCGGGGACTGCAGGCTTCTGGTTCCCACCTCCATGACGTCACATGTGGGCGGAAACAGTCACTTCCGCCCTCACTTCTCACAGCCTTCGTATTCCGACACGCTATTTCCGGTGCAGTATACTATTTCCGGGACGTGGTTTCCGGTGGCGTGCGGCAGCTGTTGTGTGGCGACCATGGCGATGCGGCAGACCCCGTTGACCTGCTCCGGGCACACCCGGCCGGTGGTGGATTTGGCTTTCTCCGGTATCACCCCGTACGGCTATTTCCTCATCAGCGCCTGCAAAGGTGAGAATCTGGGGACCCCCCTCCTCGCTATAGGTACTGGGGGCCCCCTCCTCACTATAGGTACTGGGGACCCCCTCCTCGCTATAGGTACTGGGGACCCCCTCCTCGCTATAGGTACTGGGGACCCCCTCCTCGCTATAGGTACTGGGGACCCCCTCCTCGCTATAGGTACTGGGGGCCCCCTCCTCGCTATAGGTACTGGGGGCCCCCTCCTCGCTATAGGTACTGGGGGCCCCCTCCTCGCTATAGGTACTGGGGACCCCTTCCTCACTATAGGTACTGGGGACCCCCTCCTCACTATAGGTACTGGGGACCCCCTCCTCGCTATAGGTACTGGGGGCCCCCTCCTCGCTATAGGTACTGGGGGCCCCCTCCTCGCTATAGGTACTGGGGGCCCCCTCCTCGCTATAGGTACTGGGGGCCCCCTCCTCGCTATAGGTACTGGGGGCCCCCTCCTCGCTATAGGTACTGGGGGCCCCCTCCTCGCTATAGGTACTGGGGGCCCCCTCCTCGCTATAGGTACTGGGGGCCCCCTCCTCGCTATAGGTACTGGGGGCCCCCTCCTCACTATAGGTACTGGGGGCCCCCTCCTCACTATAGGTACTGGGGACCCCCTCCTCACTATAGGTACTGGGGACCCCCTCCTCACTATAGGTACTGGGGGCCCCCTCCTCACTATAGGTACTGGGGACCCCCTCCTCGCTATAGGTACTGGGGGCCCCCTCCTCGCTATAGGTACTGGGGACCCCCTCCTCACTATAGGTACTGGGGACCCCTTCCTCACTATAGGTACTGGGGGCCCCCTCCTCACTATAGGTACTGGGGACCCCCTCCTCACTATAGGTACTGGGGACCCCCTCCTCACTATAGGTACTGGGGACCCCTTCCTCACTATAGGTACTGGGGACCCCCTCCTCACTATAGGTACTGGGGACCCCCTCCTCACTATAGGTACTGGGGACCCCCTCCTCACTATAGGTACTGGGGACCCCCTCCTCACTATAGGTACTGGGGGGCCCCCTCCTCACTATAGGTACTGGGGGGGCCCCCTCCTCACTATAGGTACTGGGGGGGCCCCCTCCTCACTATAGGTACTGGGGGCCCCCTCCTCACTATAGGTACTGGGGGCCCCCTCCTCACTATAGGTACTGGGGGCCCCCTTTACTATACGTACCCCCCTCCTCACTATAGGTATTGGGGGCCCCCTTTACTATAGGTACTTCCCTCCTTGCTATAGGTAACACGCCAACCCCCCCCTGCTGTAGATTCAGGGGGCCGACCTCACTATAGGTACTGGGGACTTCCTTTACTATAGATACCCCAATCCTCACTATAGGTACTGGCATCTCCCTTTACTATAGGTACCCCAATCCTCACTATAGGTACTGGCATCTCCCTTTACTATAGGTACCCCCTCCTCGCTATAAGTAACACTCATCCCCCCCTCCTGCTGTAGATTCAGGGGGCCGAGCTCACTATAGGCCTGCTGTGACTGAGCCTTTGTACTGCACAGGTCCTATTGCATATTTGGGGGTTGGATGTGCCTTAGAGGGGGCCCCCAGCTCCTGTTATACATTGGGGGGCAGTGGCTGTACCTTATAGGGGCCCAGCTCCGGTTGCACCCCACCTCCAACCTTGTGTCCTTACAGATGGGAAGCCGATGTTGCGTCAGGGGGACACCGGAGACTGGATTGGAACATTTCTTGGCCACAAGGGGGCGGTGTGGGGAGCCACCCTGAATAAGAACGACCACCAAAGCCGCCACGGCCGCAGCGGACTTCACAGCGTAAGTAGAGGCTGATAACAATGGCAGGCGTCTCTGGATGCAGTCGCTGTGATGATGTCATCAGTAACAGCCATCTTTCTCTGTAGTAAGGTGTGGGACGCGGTGACCGGTGATGAGCTCATCACTTTAGCTCATAAGCACATAGTGAAAAGTGTGGACTTCACTCAGGTGAGTGTCAGCAGGGGGGGGGGGGGGGGGGGAGGATTGTGCCAGCGGGGGCAGGAGGGGGCTTTGTTCTAAGGCTGTGCAGTACACTCCCTTGTCCTCATAGGGGCGCTGTCTCTTTATTTTCCAGGACAGTAATCACCTGCTGACAGGCGGACAGGACAAGTTGCTGCGGATTTATGACTTAAGCAAACCTGAGGCCCGGTACGTGTGGGGGAGGGGGCACTTGTTGTGACACACACAAATGTGGTACTCAAAAACAAAAAGAAGAAACACAAAGCGACCCATAGTATAGTACAATGAATACAACAGGCAGAAGAAGGGGATACATATAGATCTCACCATGGGAGGACCCCCAATATATACATGAGGACCCCTTCTCTGGGTGAAAAACAGCTGCTGCGTTCCCGACACCCCTTGGGTGTAACTAGAAATGCTCAGAAGTCCAATACACGGACAATGAAGTCGCTGTAGTAGAAGGAGCTGCGCTCTTACCAGGATCTTGGGATGACTTAAATTTTATTCAACAAATAATGACAGCACTACGCGTTTCAGGCTTTCAGAAACGCCCTTCATCAGGTGAAATGACTCTAAAAATCATAACCAATGAAAGAGAGCAATGCGGAGAAAAAGAAAAAAATATCAATATACATCCGGTTCTAAAAATCACAATTCATACCCTTTAAGAATCTTGACTGTCTGCCAACTCAATTAGCAAGATAGTATCCATAAAATATATATATATATAAAACTCCAAAATCTAGCAGAGGGTAACGCCTACACACGTCTACATGATAACCCCAAAAACAAACAATGAAAAATATACAAGTGAAGGAAACCTGCTGGCTAAAAGGTGGGCTTGTGTATCCATGAAGTGTGCCAATGAGCCAGCCATACAGTGTAAGCCCTCTAGATTACAGGTACACCGCCATGTTCCCAAATACGGGCTAAACATCCCGAGAGTGTCTAATGCTTGTAGCACATAGAGCGCCGTGTAGCAACATTGCTGCCTTACCTGTTGTACACGTGACCGGAAGTCTAAACTTGCCTCCGCCGTTGGGACCGAACATGTACTGACCAGCTGGGAACTATTGGTAAGTAGATGTAAGGGGATTGTCTACAATCCTCCGTGCGTACTGGGAAGGCAAGCCAGCGTTCAACATGCGCACAGCTAGAGATGGCGTCCTTCGTTACGCCGCTCAAAGAAAAAAACCATGCGTCCAACCCGAAGGTTCGCGCCTGCGTATGACGTGCTCCCAGCTTTCAGTAGATGTTCGGCATTGTGGGTAATGGTGAATGCGTGACCTACCCTTACTGAGTGTGGATTATAAAGTGCAGGATAAATGGGAGTTCTTAATGTGCGGCTATTCGAGCAGTTAGAACAGACATAACACGGGTCACTAAACATGTAGAAATGAAAGCTCTGCTGCCCTGGGGATATTTAGGGAATCCCTGAAGAAGCTTTTCTGGCCACACAGCAAATTCTAAATCCTCAATCCTATCCTATTAATTGAAGGTTGGATGTTTGTTCCTCAATCACGCAAAACCCGCTCCATCGATTTGGCTGAAATTTTCCACAAACATAGTCACTACACTGGATTGCGCAATAGGCTACTTTTCGTCACAATAGCGCACATATGTTTTTCCCAGGACCCCCACAAAACCCAAACTCACATCACTATCTCTGCAATCTCACACACTTTGGACCATAGCAAGCCACAAAATTCATATTACCCTCTACAGCAGAGGTTGGCAACCCCTGGCACAAGAGTGGCACTCCTGCCATATTTCACTGGCACACCAGCAGCACAGGACCTGCAAGAGTTACATGAAGTCCGAGTCTCTTCAGTGCTCTGCTAGAGCTGAGGCATAAGGACACTCCCCTTCTCATTGCCCTCCAATGAGAGGGGTGCAGGAAACCCAGGGGGTGGAGCTTAATCGCTCAGGTCTCTGCCTGCTATAGTGAGAGCTCCTGCCGTCTGCATCCTGCAAAGATTCCCCGAGGAGGAGAGGAAGCTGCTAGCAAAGTGACAGTAACAAACACACAGCTCCCTTCCTTTAGTTCCTATTCTCATTAATGTCAGGCATTTGGGGTTATTCGTTTAGTGTTAGTAACTCCATGTGCCTCACATTAATGGGAATAAACCCCATCATGCCCCTCATATTAACCCCTGTGTGCCTCACATTAATAGGAATAAACCCCATCATGTCTCTCATATTAACCCCTGTGTGCCTCACATTAATAGGAATAAACCCTCATCATGTCCCTCATATTAACCCCTGTGTGCCTCACATTAATAGGAATAACCCCCATCATGTCCCTCATATTAACCCCTGTGTGCCTCACATTAATAGGAATAAACCCATCATGTCCCTCATATTAACCCCTGTGTGCCCCATATAAAGGTTACTAATATGTGAGACATATATGGAGGTAATAATAAAAGACCTCAGTAATGAAGATACTTCATTATTACCTCCAAGTCTCTCACATGTCAGTACCTCTTACACAAGGGTTAATGTGAGGGACATGATGGGGTTAATTGCTATTAATAAGAGGCGCATGGAGTTACTAAACTGTCATGCACAGGGCCAGACTTTTATCTACAATTGGTCTTGTACATGTCAATGGGCCCATACACATAGATCCTGTTTTTGCGGCTGTGTCCGGGACAAATTGAGCTGTAAAATATGGAGCAGGTCCTATATATGTCCTATACTTTCCCTACACCTGTCCTATACCTTCCCTACACCTGTCCTATGTATGTCCTATACCTTCCCTACACCTGTCCTATGTATGTCCTATACCTTCCCTACACCTGTCCTATGTATGTCCTATACCTTCCCTACACCTGTCCTATGTATGTCCTATACCTTCCCTACACCTGTCCTATGTATGTCCTATACCTTCCCTACACCTGTCCTATGTATGTCCTATACCTTCCCTACACCTGTCCTATACCTTCCCTACACCTGTCCTATATATGTCCTATACCTTCCCTACACCTGTCCTATATATGTCCTATACCTTCCCTACACCTGTCCTATATATGTCCTATACCTTCCCTACACCTGTCCTATGTATGTCCTATACCTTCCCTACACCTGTCCTATGTATGTCCTATACCTTCCCTACACCTGTCCTATATATGTCCTATACCTTCCCTACACCTGTCCTATATATGTCCTATACGTTCCCTATACCTTCCCTACACCTGTCCTATACCTTCCCTACACCTGTCCTATACCTTCCCTACACCTGTCCTATACCTTCCCTACACCTGTCCTATATTTGTCCTATACCTTCCCTACACCTGTCCTATATATGTCCTATACCTTCCCTACACCTGTCCTATATATGTCCTATACCTTCCCTACACCTGTCCTATATATGTCCTATACCTTCCCTACACCTGTCCTATATATGTCCTATACCTTCCCTACACCTGTCCTATATATGTCCTATACCTTCCCTACACCTGTCCTATATATGTCCTATACCTTCCCTACACCTGTCCTATATATGTCCTATACCTTCCCTACACCTGTCTGTATTTGCAGCCCTGTCAATTTATTTGTAATCTATAGATCAGTGACAACCATCTCCGTGCCATTTCTGTGCAGGAGGCCTGAGGCTGAAGCACCACGGTGCGTTAACACAGCGTTTTGGTTGCAAATTTTGCTGCGGTTTTATGAGCCAAAGTCAGGAGTGAATTGAGTAGAAGAGAACTTCTTGTATATTCCCATTCCTTCTGTAGCCATTCATGCCTTTGGATCAAAAAAACGCAGCAAAATCTGCAACAAAAAAAAGTGTTTTCACAACGTGGAGCCTTAGGGTGTTTCTTTTTGGGTAGTGACATCGTGTACCCAGGTGCTCCTAATGCCAAATCCAGTTCCTGGGCACCAGCAATGTCAGGGCCCATGCACACGGAGTTAACATCAGTGTATTTTAGCATGTTACACGTGTATAGAATACACGTGTAATAATAACACTCCCATTGACTTCAATGAAATGTTTTACACGTGTAAAAAATGCGCCAAAAACTTTCATTGAAGTCAATGGGAGTGTTGTTATTACACGTGTATTCTATACACATGTGCAATGCTAAAATACACTGGCGTTAACTCCGTGTGCACAGGCCCACATTTTGGTGTAAGTGTGACACCTATTAATTCCTGGATGTGGTTTAGCTGTTACCGCGCCACCAGGAATTACATGTGGCTGAAATTAGTCCACATTGCACTTACAGAAAAGTGCAGGTACTGGCGCCCGGGGATGCAGCATCCAGGTACATAGTGTCACCCCTGTACAGATGTTACCTCACTCTGCTACCAGTCACATATGTTATCAGTAATTGTGCAGGTACTGGCGCCCGGGGATGCAGCATCCAGGTACATAGTGTCACCCCTGTACAGATGTTACCTCACTCTGCTACCAGTCACATATGTTATCAGTAATTGTGCAGGTACTGGCGCCCGGGGATGCAGCATCCAGGTACATAGTGTCACCCCTGTACAGATGTTACCTCACTCTGCTACCAGTCACATATGTTATCAGTAATTGTGCAGGTACTGGTGCCCGGGGATGCAGCATCCAGGTACATAGTGTCACCCCTGTACAGATGTTACCTCACTCTGCTACCAGTCACATATGTTATCAGTAATTGTGCAGGTACTGGCGCCCGGGGATGCAGCATCCAGGTACATAGTGTCACCCCTGTACAGATGTCACCTCACTCTACTACCAGTCACATATGTTATCAGTAATTGTGTGGTGCCCGGGGATGCAGCATCCAGGTACATAGTGTCACCCCTGTACAGATGTCACCTCACTCTGCTACCAGTCACATATGTTATCAGTAATTGTGCAGGTACTGGTGCCCGGGGATGCAGCATCCAGGTACATAGTGTCACCCCTGTACAGATGTTACCTCACTCTGCTACCAGTCACATATGTTATCAGTAATTGTGCAGGTACTGGTGCCCGGGGATGTAGCATCCAGGTACATAGTGTCACCCCTGTACAGATGTCACCTCACTCTGCTACCAGTCACATATGTTATCAGTAATTGTGCAGGTACTGGTGCCCGGGGATGCAGCATCCAGGTACATAGTGTCACCCCTGTACAGATGTCACCTCACTCTGCTACCAGTCACATATGTTATCAGTAATTGTGCAGGTACTGGTGCCCGGGGATGTAGCATCCAGGTACATAGTGTCACCCCTGTACAGATGTCACCTCACTCTGCTACCAGTCACATATGTTATCAGTAATTGTGCAGGTACTGGCGCCCGGGGATGCAGCATCCAGGTACATAGTGTCACCCCTGTACAGATGTTACCTCACTCTGCTGCCAGTCACATATGTTATCAGTAATTGTGCAGGTACTGGTGCCCGGGGATGTAGCATCCAGGTACATAGTGTCACCCCTGTACAGATGTTACCTCACTCTGCTACCAGTCACATATGTTATCAGTAATTGTGCAGGTACTGGTGCCCGGGGATGCAGCATCCAGGTACATAGTGTCACCCCTGTACAGATGTAACCTCCCTCTACCAGTCACATATGTTATCAGTAATTGTGCAGGTACTGGCGCCCGGGGATGCAGCATCCAGGTACATAGTGTCACCCCTGTACAGATGTTACCTCACTCTGCTGCCAGTCACATATGTTATCAGTAATTGTGCAGGTACTGGTGCCCGGGGATGTAGCATCCAGGTACATAGTGTCACCCCTGTACAGATGTTACCTCACTCTGCTACCAGTCACATATGTTATCAGTAATTGTGCAAGTAGTGGCGCCCGGGGATGCAGCATCCAGGTACATAGTGTCCCCCCTGTACAGATGTGACCTCACTCTGCTACCAGTCACATATGTTATCAGTAATTGTGCAGGTACTGGTGCCCGGGGATGTAGCATCCAGGTACATAGTGTCACCCCTGTACAGATGTTACCTCACTCTGCTACCAGTCACATATGTTATCAGTAATTGTGCAGGTACTGGCGCCCGGGGATGCAGCATCCAGTTACATAGTGTCACCCCTGTACAGATGTTACCTCACTCTGCTACCAGTCACATATGTTATCAGTAATTGTGCAGGTACTGGTGCCCGGGGATGCAGCATCCAGGTACATAGTGTCACCCCTGTACAGATGTAACCTCCCTCTACCAGTCACATATGTTATCAGTAATTGTGCAGGTACTGGCGCCCGGGGATGCAGCATCCAGGTACATAGTGTCACCCCTGTACAGATGTTACCTCACTCTGCTACCAGTCACATATGTTATCAGTAATTGTGCAGGTACTGGTGCCCGGGGATGCAGCATCCAGGTACATAGTGTCACCCCTGTACAGATGTTACCTCACTCTGCTACCAGTCACATATGTTATCAGTAATTGTGCAGGTACTGGCGCCCGGGGATGTAGCATCCAGGTACATAGTGTCACCCCTGTACAGATGTTACCTCACTCTGCTACCAGTCACATATGTTATCAGTAATTGTGCAGGTACTGGTGCCCGGGGATGCAGCATCCAGGTACATAGTGTCACCCCTGTACAGATGTGACCTCACTCTGCCAGTCACATATGTTATCAGTAATTGTGCAGGTACTGGCGCCCGGGGATGCAGCATCCAGGTACATAGTGTCACCCCTGTACAGATGTTACCTCACTCTGCTACCAGTCACATATGTTATCAGTAATTGTGCAGGTACTGGTGCCCGGGGATGCAGCATCCAGGTACATAGTGTCACCCCTGTACAGATGTTACCTCACTCTGCTACCAGTCACATATGTTATCAGTAATTGTGCAGGTAGTGGCGCCCGGGGATGCAGCATCCAGGTACATAGTGTCACCCCTGTACAGATGTTACCTCACTCTGCTACCAGTCACATATGTTATCAGTAATTGTGCAGGTACTGGCGCCCGAGGATGCAGCATCCAGGTACATAGTGTCACCCCTGTACAGATGTTACCTCACTCTGCTACCAGTCACATATGTTATCAGTAATTGTGCAGGTACTGGTGCCCGGGGATGCAGCATCCAGGTACATAGTGTCACCCCTGTACAGATGTTACCTCACTCTGCTACCAGTCACATATGTTATCAGTAATTGTGCAGGTACTGGTGCCCGGGGATGCAGCATCCAGGTACATAGTGTCACCCCTGTACAGATGTTACCTCCCTCTACCAGTCACATATGTTATCAGTAATTGTGCAGGTAGTGGCGCCCGGGGATGCAGCATCCAGGTACATAGTGTCACTCCTGTACAGATGTAACCTCCCTCTACCAGTCACATATGTTATCAGTAATTGTGCAGGTACTGGCGCCCGGGGATGCAGCATCCAGGTACATAGTGTCACCCCTGTACAGATGTCACCTCACTCTGCTACCAGTCACATATGTTATCAGTAATTGTGCA
>NW_027439975.1:0-35300 GCF_031893055.1 Leptodactylus fuscus
TCGGCCTCTCCTCTCCTGACATGGCTGATAACAGATAGTAATAGATTGTATTCCCCTGTCCTACAGTCGGCCTCTCCTGACATGGCTGATAACAGATAGTAATAGATTGTATTCTCCTGTCCTACAGTCGGCCTCTCCTGATATGGCTGATAACAGATAGTAATAGATTGTATTCTCCTGTCCTACAGTCGGCCTCTCCTGACATGACTGATAACAGATAGTAATAGATTGTATTCCCCTGTCCTACAGTCGGCCTCTCCTCTCCTGACATGGCTGATAACAGATAGTAATAGATTGTATTCCCCTGTCATACAGTCGGCCTCTCCTCTCCTGACATGGCTGATAACAGATAGTAATAGATTGTATTCCCCCTGTCCTACAGTCGGCCTCTCCTCTCCTGACATGGCTGATAACAGATAGTAATAGATTGTATTCTCCTGTCCTACAGTCGGCCTCTCTCTCCTGACATGGCTGATAACAGATAGTAATAGATTGTATTCCCTGTCCTACAGTCGGCCTCTCCTGACATGGCTGATAACAGATAGTAATAGATTGTATTCTCCTGTCCTACAGTCGGCCTCTCCTGACATGGCTGATAACAGATAGTAATAGATTGTATTCTCCTGTCCTACAGTCGGCCTCTCCTCTCCTGACATGGCTGATAACAGATAGTAATAGATTGTATTCCCCTGTCCTACAGTCGGCCTCTCCTCTCCTGACATGGCTGATAACAGATAGTAATAGATTGTATTCCCCTGTCCTACAGTCGGCCTCTCCTGACATGGCTGATAACAGATAGTAATAGATTGTATTCCCCTGTCCTACAGTCGCTCTCCTGACATGGCTGATAACAGATAGTAATAGATTGTATTCTCCTGTCCTACAGTCGGACTCTCCTCTCCTGACATGGCTGATAACAGATAGTAATAGATTGTATTCCCCTGTCCTACAGTCGGCCTCTCCTCTCCTGACATGGCTGATAACAGATAGTAATAGATTGTATTCCCCTGTCCTACAGTCGGCCTCTCCTGACATGGCTGATAACAGATAGTAATAGATTGTATTCTCCTGTCCTACAGTCGGCCTCTCCTGACATGGCTGATAACAGATAGTAATAGATTGTATTCTCCTGTCCTACAGTCGGCCTCTCCTCTCCTGACATGGCTGATAACAGATAGTAATAGATTGTATTCTCCTGTCCTACAGTCGGCCTCTCCTCTCCTGACATGGCTGATAACAGATAGTAATAGATTGTATTCCCCTGTCCTACAGTCGGCCTCTCCTCTCCTAACATGGCTGATAACAGATAGTAATAGATTGTATTCCCCTGTCCTACAGTCGGCCTCTCCTCACATGGCTGATAACAGATAGTAATAGATTGTATTCCCCTGTCCTACAGTCGGCCTCTCCTGACATGGCTGATAACAGATAGTAATAGATTGTATTCTCCTGTCCTACAGTCGGCCTCTCCTCTCCTGACATGGCTGATAACAGATAGTAATAGATTGTATTCTCCTGTCCTACAGTCGGCCTCTCCTCTCCTGACATGGCTGATAACAGATAGTAATAGATTGTATTCTCCTGTCCTACAGTCGGCCTCTCCTCTCCTGACATGGCTGATAACAGATAGTAATAGATTGTATTCCCCTGTCCTACAGTCGGCCTCTCCTGACATGGCTGATAACAGATAGTAATAGATTGTATTCCCCTGTCCTACAGTCGGCCTCTCCTCTCCTGACATGGCTGATAACAGATAGTAATAGATTGTATTCTCCTGTCCTACAGTCGGCCTCTCTCCTGACATGGCTGATAACAGATAGTAATAGATTGTATTCTCCTGTCCTACAGTCGGCCTCTCCTCTCCTGACATGGCTGATAACAGATAGTAATAGATTGTATTCTCCTGTCCTACAGTCGGCCTCTCCTGACATGGCTGATAACAGATAGTAATAGATTGTATTCCCCTGTCCTACAGTCGGCCTCTCCTCTCCTGACATGACTGATAACAGATAGTAATAGATTGTATTCTCCTGTCCTACAGTCGGCCTCTCCTCTCCTGACATGGCTGATAACAGATAGTAATAGATTGTATTCTCCTGTCCTACAGTCGGCCTCTCCTGACATGGCTGATAACAGATAGTAATAGATTGTATTCCCCTGTCCTACAGTCGGCCTCTCCTGACATGGCTGATAACAGATAGTAATAGATTGTATTCCCCTGTCTTACAGTCGGCCTCTCCTCTCCTGACATGGCTGATAACAGATAGTAATAGATTGTATTCTCCTGTCCTACAGTCGGCCTTTCCTCTCCTGACATGGCTGATAACAGATAGTAATAGATTGTATTCCCCTGTCCTACAGTCGGCCTCTCCTCTCCTGACATGACTGATAACAGATAGTAATAGATTGTATTCTCCTGTCTTACAGTCGGCCCTCTCCTGACATGGCTGATAACAGATAGTAATAGATTGTATTCCCCTGTCCTACAGTCGGCCTCTCCTCTCCTGACATGGCTGATAACAGATAGTAATAGATTGTATTCTCCTGTCCTACAGTCGGCCTCTCCTCTCCTGACATGGCTGATAACAGATAGTAATAGATTGTATTCTCCTGTCCTACAGTCGGCCTCTCCTCTCCTGACATGGCTGATAACAGATAGTAATAGATTGTATTCCCCTGTCCTACAGTCGGCCTCTCCTCTCCTGACACGGCTGATAACAGATAGTAATAGATTGTATTCTCCTGTCCTACAGTCGGCCTCTTTCTCCTGACATGGCTGATAACAGATAGTAATAGATTGTATTCTCCTGTCCTACAGTCGGCCTCTCCTCTCCTGACATGGCTGATAACAGATAGTAATAGATTGTATTCCCCTGTCCTACAGTCGGCCTCTCCTCTCCTGACATGGCTGATAACAGATAGCAATAGATTGTATTCCCCTGTCCTACAGTCGGCCTCTCCTCTCCTGACATGGCTGATAACAGATAGTAATAGATTGTATTCTCCTGTCCTACAGTCGGCCTCTCCTCTCCTGATATGGCTGATAACAGATAGTAATAGATTGTATTCCCCTGTCCTACAGTCGGCCTCTCCTCTCCTGACATGGCTGATAACAGATAGTAATAGATTGTATTCTCCTGTCCTACAGTCGGCCTCTCCTGACATGGCTGATAACAGATAGTAATAGATTGTATTCCCCTGTCCTACAGTCGGCCTCTCCTCTCCTGACATGACTGATAACAGATAGTAATAGATTGTATTCTCCTGTCCTACAGTCGGCCTCTCCTCTCCTGACATGGCTGATAACAGATAGTAATAGATTGTATTCTCCTGTCCTACAGTCGGCCTCTCCTGACATGGCTGATAACAGATAGTAATAGATTGTATTCCCCTGTCCTACAGTCGGCCTCTCCTGACATGGCTGATAACAGATAGTAATAGATTGTATTCCCCTGTCTTACAGTCGGCCTCTCCTCTCCTTACATGGCTGATAACAGATAGTAATAGATTGTATTCTCCTGTCCTACAGTCGGCCTCTCCTCTCCTGACATGGCTGATAACAGATAGTAATAGATTGTATTCCCCTGTCCTACAGTCGGCCTCTCCTCTCCTGACATGACTGATAACAGATAGTAATAGATTGTATTCTCCTGTCTTACAGTCGGCCTCTCCTGACATGGCTGATAACAGATAGTAATAGATTGTATTCCCCTGTCCTACAGTCGGCCTCTCCTCTCCTGACATGGCTGATAACAGATAGTAATAGATTGCTATTCCCCATGTCCTACAGTCGGCCTCTCCTCTCCTGACATGGCTGATAACAGATAGTAATAGATTGTATTCTCCTGTCCTACAGTCGGCCTCTCCTCTCCTGACATGGCTGATAACAGATAGTAATAGATTGTATTCTCCTGTCCTACAGTCGGCCTCTCCTCTCCTGACATGGCTGATAACAGATAGTAATAGATTGTATTCTCCTGTCCTACAGTCGGCCTCTCCTCTCCTGACATGGCTGATAACAGATAGTAATAGATTGTATTCCCTGTCCTACAGTCGGCCTCTCCTCTCCTGACACGGCTGATAACAGATAGTAATAGATTGTATTCTCCTGTCCTACAGTCGGCCTCTTTTCTCCTGACATGGCTGATAACAGATAGTAATAGATTGTATTCTCCTGTCCTACAGTCGGCCTCTCCTCTCCTGACATGGCTGATAACAGATAGTAATAGATTGTATTCCCCTGTCCTACAGTCGGCCTCTCCTCTCCTGACATGGCTGATAACAGATAGCAATAGATTGTATTCCCCTGTCCTACAGTCGGCCTCTCCTCTCCTGACATGGCTGATAACAGATAGTAATAGATTGTATTCCCCTGTCCTACAGTCGGCCTCTCCTGACATGGCTGATAACAGATAGTAATAGATTGTATTCTCCTGTCCTACAGTCGGCCTCTCCTCTCCTGACATGGCTGATAACAGATAGTAATAGATTGTATTCTCCTGTCCTACAGTCGGCCTCTCCTCTCCTGACATGGCTGATAACAGATAGTAATAGATTGTATTCTCCTGTCCTACAGTCGGCCTCTCCTGACATGGCTGATAACAGATAGTAATAGATTGTATTCCCCTGTCCTACAGTCGGCCTCTCCTGACATGGCTGATAACAGATAGTAATAGATTGTATTCTCCTGTCCTACAGTCGGCCTCTCCTCTCCTGACATGGCTGATAACAGATAGTAATAGATTGTATTCTCCTGTCCTACAGTCGGCCTCTCCTCTCCTGACATGGCTGATAACAGATAGTAATAGATTGTATTCCCCTGTCCTACAGTCGGCCTCTCCTGACATGGCTGATAACAGATAGTAATAGATTGTATTCCCCTGTCCTACAGTCGGCCTCTCCTCTCCTGACATGGCTGATAACAGATAGTAATAGATTGTATTCTCCTGTCCTACAGTCGGCCTCTCTCCTGACATGGCTGATAACAGATAGTAATAGATTGTATTCTCCTGTCCTACAGTCGGCCTCTCCTCTCCTGACATGGCTGATAACAGATAGTAATAGATTGTATTCTCCTGTCCTACAGTCGGCCTCTCCTGACATGGCTGATAACAGATAGTAATAGATTGTATTCCCCTGTCCTACAGTCGGCCTCTCCTCTCCTGACATGACTGATAACAGATAGTAATAGATTGTATTCTCCTGTCCTACAGTCGGCCTCTCCTCTCCTGACATGGCTGATAACA
Organism: Leptodactylus fuscus; assembly: GCF_031893055.1. Classification (NCBI taxonomy): domain Eukaryota; kingdom Metazoa; phylum Chordata; class Amphibia; order Anura; family Leptodactylidae; genus Leptodactylus; species Leptodactylus fuscus. The sequence continues at coordinate 5,247 of NW_027439975.1, forward strand.
GATAGTAATAGATTGTATTCTCCTGTCCTACAGTCGGCCTCTCCTGACATGGCTGATAACAGATAGTAATAGATTGTATTCCCCTGTCCTACAGTCGGCCTCTCCTGACATGGCTGATAACAGATAGTAATAGATTGTATTCCCCTGTCTTACAGTCGGCCTCTCCTCTCCTGACATGGCTGATAACAGATAGTAATAGATTGTATTCTCCTGTCCTACAGTCGGCCTCTCCTCTCCTGACATGGCTGATAACAGATAGTAATAGATTGTATTCCCCTGTCCTACAGTCGGCCTCTCCTCTCCTGACATGACTGATAACAGATAGTAATAGATTGTATTCTCCTGTCTTACAGTCGGCCTCTCCTGACATGGCTGATAACAGATAGTAATAGATTGTATTCCCCTGTCCTACAGTCGGCCTCTCCTCTCCTGACATGGCTGATAACAGATAGTAATAGATTGTATTCTCCTGTCCTACAGTCGGCCTCTCCTCTCCTGACATGGCTGATAACAGATAGTAATAGATTGTATTCTCCTGTCCTACAGTCGGCCTCTCCTCTCCTGACATGGCTGATAACAGATAGTAATAGATTGTATTCCCCTGTCCTACAGTCGGCCTCTCCTCTCCTGACACGGCTGATAACAGATAGTAATAGATTGTATTCTCCTGTCCTACAGTCGGCCTCTCTTCTCCTGACATGGCTGATAACAGATAGTAATAGATTGTATTCTCCTGTCCTACAGTCGGCCTCTCCTCTCCTGACATGGCTGATAACAGATAGTAATAGATTGTATTCCCCTGTCCTACAGTCGGCCTCTCCTCTCCTGACATGACTGATAACAGATAGTAATAGATTGTATTCTCCTGTCCTACAGTCGGCCTCTCCTCTCCTGACATGGCTGATAACAGATAGTAATAGATTGTATTCTCCTGTCCTACAGTCGGCCTCTCCTGACATGGCTGATAACAGATAGTAATAGATTGTATTCCCCTGTCCTACAGTCGGCCTCTCCTGACATGGCTGATAACAGATAGTAATAGATTGTATTCCCCTGTCTTACAGTCGGCCTCTCCTCTCCTGACATGGCTGATAACAGATAGTAATAGATTGTATTCTCCTGTCCTACAGTCGGCCTCTCCTCTCCTGACATGGCTGATAACAGATAGTAATAGATTGTATTCCCCTGTCCTACAGTCGGCCTCTCCTCTCCTGACATGACTGATAACAGATAGTAATAGATTGTATTCTCCTGTCTTACAGTCGGCCTCTCCTGACATGGCTGATAACAGATAGTAATAGATTGTATTCCCCTGTCCTACAGTCGGCCTCTCCTCTCCTGACATGGCTGATAACAGATAGTAATAGATTGTATTCTCCTGTCCTACAGTCGGCCTCTCCTCTCCTGACATGGCTGATAACAGATAGTAATAGATTGTATTCTCCTGTCCTACAGTCGGCCTCTCCTCTCCTGACATGGCTGATAACAGATAGTAATAGATTGTATTCCCCTGTCCTACAGTCGGCCTCTCCTCTCCTGACACGGCTGATAACAGATAGTAATAGATTGTATTCTCCTGTCCTACAGTCGGCCTCTTTCTCCTGACATGGCTGATAACAGATAGTAATAGATTGTATTCTCCTGTCCTACAGTCGGCCTCTCCTCTCCTGACATGGCTGATAACAGATAGTAATAGATTGTATTCCCCTGTCCTACAGTCGGCCTCTCCTCTCCTGACATGGCTGATAACAGATAGCAATAGATTGTATTCCCCTGTCCTACAGTCGGCCTCTCCTCTCCTGACATGGCTGATAACAGATAGTAATAGATTGTATTCTCCTGTCCTACAGTCGGCCTCTCCTGACATGGCTGATAACAGATAGTAATAGATTGTATTCCCCTGTCCTACAGTCGGCCTCTCCTCTCCTGACATGACTGATAACAGATAGTAATAGATTGTATTCTCCTGTCCTACAGTCGGCCTCTCCTCTCCTGACATGGCTGATAACAGATAGTAATAGATTGTATTCTCCTGTCCTACAGTCGGCCTCTCCTGACATGGCTGATAACAGATAGTAATAGATTGTATTCCCCTGTCCTACAGTCGGCCTCTCCTGACATGGCTGATAACAGATAGTAATAGATTGTATTCCCCTGTCTTACAGTCGGCCTCTCCTCTCCTGACATGGCTGATAACAGATAGTAATAGATTGTATTCTCCTGTCCTACAGTCGGCCTCTCCTGACATGACTGATAACAGATAGTAATAGATTGTATTCTCCTGTCCTACAGTCGGCCTCTCCTCTCCTGACATGGCTGATAACAGATAGTAATAGATTGTATTCTCCTGTCCTACAGTCGGCCTCTCCTGACATGGCTGATAACAGATAGTAATAGATTGTATTCCCCTGTCCTACAGTCGGCCTCTCCTGACATGGCTGATAACAGATAGTAATAGATTGTATTCCCCTGTCTTACAGTCGGCCTCTCCTCTCCTGACATGGCTGATAACAGATAGTAATAGATTGTATTCTCCTGTCCTACAGTCGGCCTCTCCTCTCCTGACATGGCTGATAACAGATAGTAATAGATTGTATTCCCCTGTCCTACAGTCGGCCTCTCCTCTCCTGACATGACTGATAACAGATAGTAATAGATTGTATTCTCCTGTCTTACAGTCGGCCTCTCCTGACATGGCTGATAACAGATAGTAATAGATTGTATTCCCCTGTCCTACAGTCGGCCTCTCCTCTCCTGACATGGCTGATAACAGATAGTAATAGATTGCATTCCCCATGTCCTACAGTCGGCCTCTCCTCTCCTGACATGGCTGATAACAGATAGTAATAGATTGTATTCTCCTGTCCTACAGTCGGCCTCTCCTCTCCTGACATGGCTGATAACAGATAGTAATAGATTGTATTCTCCTGTCCTACAGTCGGCCTCTCCTCTCCTGACATGGCTGATAACAGATAGTAATAGATTGTATTCTCCTGTCCTACAGTCGGCCTCTCCTCTCCTGACATGGCTGATAACAGATAGTAATAGATTGTATTCCCCTGTCCTACAGTCGGCCTCTCCTCTCCTGACACGGCTGATAACAGATAGTAATAGATTGTATTCTCCTGTCCTACAGTCGGCCTCTTTTCTCCTGACATGGCTGATAACAGATAGTAATAGATTGTATTCTCCTGTCCTACAGTCGGCCTCTCCTCTCCTGACATGGCTGATAACAGATAGTAATAGATTGTATTCCCCTGTCCTACAGTCGGCCTCTCCTCTCCTGACATGGCTGATAACAGATAGCAATAGATTGTATTCCCCTGTCCTACAGTCGGCCTCTCCTCTCCTGACATGGCTGATAACAGATAGTAATAGATTGTATTCCCCTGTCCTACAGTCGGCCTCTCCTCTCCTGACATGGCTGATAACAGATAGTAATAGATTGTATTCTCCTGTCCTACAGTCGGCCTCTCCTCTCCTGATATGGCTGATAACAGATAGTAATAGATTGTATTCCCCTGTCCTACAGTCGGCCTCTCCTCTCCTGACATGGCTGATAACAGATAGTAATAGATTGTATTCCCCTGTCCTACAGTCGGCCTCTCCTCTCCTGACATGGCTGATAACAGATAGTAATAGATTGTATTCTCCTGTCCTACAGTCGGCCTCTCCTCTCCTGGCATGGCTGATAACAGATAGTAATAGATTGTATTCTCCTGTCCTACAGTCGGCCTCTCCTCTCCTGACATGGCTGATAACAGATAGTAATAGATTGTATTCTCCTGTCCTACAGTCGGCCTCTCCTCTCCTGACATGGCTGATAACAGATAGTAATAGATTGTATTCTCCTGTCCTACAGTCGGCCTCTCCTCTCCTGACATGGCTGATAACAGATAGTAATAGATTGTATTCCCCTGTCCTACAGTCGGCCTCTCCTCTCCTGACATGGCTGATAACAGATAGTAATAGATTGTATTCCCCTGTCCTACAGTCGGCCTCTCCTGACATGGCTGATAACAGATAGTAATAGATTGTATTCTCCTGTCCTACAGTCGGCCTCTCCTGATATGGCTGATAACAGATAGTAATAGATTGTATTCTCCTGTCCTACAGTCGGCCTCTCCTGACATGACTGATAACAGATAGTAATAGATTGTATTCCCCTGTCCTACAGTCGGCCTCTCCTCTCCTGACATGGCTGATAACAGATAGTAATAGATTGTATTCCCCTGTCATACAGTCGGCCTCTCCTCTCCTGACATGGCTGATAACAGATAGTAATAGATTGTATTCCCCTGTCCTACAGTCGGCCTCTCCTCTCCTGACATGGCTGATAACAGATAGTAATAGATTGTATTCTCCTGTCCTACAGTCGGCCTCTCCTCTCCTGACATGGCTGATAACAGATAGTAATAGATTGTATTCCCCTGTCCTACAGTCGGCCTCTCCTGACATGGCTGATAACAGATAGTAATAGATTGTATTCTCCTGTCCTACAGTCGGCCTCTCCTGACATGGCTGATAACAGATAGTAATAGATTGTATTCCCCTGTCCTACAGTCGGCCTCTCCTCTCCTGACATGGCTGATAACAGATAGTAATAGATTGTATTCCCCTGTCCTACAGTCGGCCTCTCCTGACATGGCTGATAACAGATAGTAATAGATTGTATTCCCCTGTCCTACAGTCGGCCTCTCCTGACATGGCTGATAACAGATAGTAATAGATTGTATTCTCCTGTCCTACAGTCGGACTCTCCTCTCCTGACATGGCTGATAACAGATAGTAATAGATTGTATTCCCCTGTCCTACAGTCGGCCTCTCCTCTCCTGACATGGCTGATAACAGATAGTAATAGATTGTATTCCCCTGTCCTACAGTCGGCCTCTCCTGACATGGCTGATAACAGATAGTAATAGATTGTATTCTCCTGTCCTACAGTCGGCCTCTCCTGACATGGCTGATAACAGATAGTAATAGATTGTATTCTCCTGTCCTACAGTCGGCCTCTCCTCTCCTGACATGGCTGATAACAGATAGTAATAGATTGTATTCTCCTGTCCTACAGTCGGCCTCTCCTCTCCTGACATGGCTGATAACAGATAGTAATAGATTGTATTCCCCTGTCCTACAGTCGGCCTCTCCTCTCCTAACATGGCTGATAACAGATAGTAATAGATTGTATTCCCCTGTCCTACAGTCGGCCTCTCCTGACATGGCTGATAACAGATAGTAATAGATTGTATTCCCCTGTCCTACAGTCGGCCTCTCCTGACATGGCTGATAACAGATAGTAATAGATTGTATTCTCCTGTCCTACAGTCGGCCTCTCCTCTCCTGACATGGCTGATAACAGATAGTAATAGATTGTATTCTCCTGTCCTACAGTCGGCCTCTCCTCTCCTGACATGGCTGATAACAGATAGTAATAGATTGTATTCTCCTGTCCTACAGTCGGCCTCTCCTCTCCTGACATGGCTGATAACAGATAGTAATAGATTGTATTCCCCTGTCCTACAGTCGGCCTCTCCTGACATGGCTGATAACAGATAGTAATAGATTGTATTCCCCTGTCCTACAGTCGGCCTCTCCTCTCCTGACATGGCTGATAACAGATAGTAATAGATTGTATTCTCCTGTCCTACAGTCGGCCTCTCCTGACATGGCTGATAACAGATAGTAATAGATTGTATTCTCCTGTCCTACAGTCGGCCTCTCCTCTCCTGACATGGCTGATAACAGATAGTAATAGATTGTATTCTCCTGTCCTACAGTCGGCCTCTCCTGACATGGCTGATAACAGATAGTAATAGATTGTATTCCCCTGTCCTACAGTCGGCCTCTCCTCTCCTGACATGACTGATAACAGATAGTAATAGATTGTATTCTCCTGTCCTACAGTCGGCCTCTCCTCTCCTGACATGGCTGATAACAGATAGTAATAGATTGTATTCTCCTGTCCTACAGTCGGCCTCTCCTGACATGGCTGATAACAGATAGTAATAGATTGTATTCCCCTGTCCTACAGTCGGCCTCTCCTGACATGGCTGATAACAGATAGTAATAGATTGTATTCCCCTGTCTTACAGTCGGCCTCTCCTCTCCTGACATGGCTGATAACAGATAGTAATAGATTGTATTCTCCTGTCCTACAGTCGGCCTTTCCTCTCCTGACATGGCTGATAACAGATAGTAATAGATTGTATTCCCCTGTCCTACAGTCGGCCTCTCCTCTCCTGACATGACTGATAACAGATAGTAATAGATTGTATTCTCCTGTCTTACAGTCGGCCTCTCCTGACATGGCTGATAACAGATAGTAATAGATTGTATTCCCCTGTCCTACAGTCGGCCTCTCCTCTCCTGACATGGCTGATAACAGATAGTAATAGATTGTATTCTCCTGTCCTACAGTCGGCCTCTCCTCTCCTGACATGGCTGATAACAGATAGTAATAGATTGTATTCTCCTGTCCTACAGTCGGCCTCTCCTCTCCTGACATGGCTGATAACAGATAGTAATAGATTGTATTCCCCTGTCCTACAGTCGGCCTCTCCTCTCCTGACATGACTGATAACAGATAGTAATAGATTGTATTCTCCTGTCTTACAGTCGGCCTCTCCTGACATGGCTGATAACAGATAGTAATAGATTGTATTCCCCTGTCCTACAGTCGGCCTCTCCTCTCCTGACATGGCTGATAACAGATAGTAATAGATTGCATTCCCCATGTCCTACAGTCGGCCTCTCCTCTCCTGACATGGCTGATAACAGATAGTAATAGATTGTATTCTCCTGTCCTACAGTCGGCCTCTCCTCTCCTGACATGGCTGATAACAGATAGTAATAGATTGTATTCTCCTGTCCTACAGTCGGCCTCTCCTCTCCTGACATGGCTGATAACAGATAGTAATAGATTGTATTCTCCTGTCCTACAGTCGGCCTCTCCTCTCCTGACATGGCTGATAACAGATAGTAATAGATTGTATTCCCCTGTCCTACAGTCGGCCTCTCCTCTCCTGACACGGCTGATAACAGATAGTAATAGATTGTATTCTCCTGTCCTACAGTCGGCCTCTTTTCTCCTGACATGGCTGATAACAGATAGTAATAGATTGTATTCTCCTGTCCTACAGTCGGCCTCTCCTCTCCTGACATGGCTGATAACAGATAGTAATAGATTGTATTCCCCTGTCCTACAGTCGGCCTCTCCTCTCCTGACATGGCTGATAACAGATAGCAATAGATTGTATTCCCCTGTCCTACAGTCGGCCTCTCCTCTCCTGACATGGCTGATAACAGATAGTAATAGATTGTATTCCCCTGTCCTACAGTCGGCCTCTCCTCTCCTGACATGGCTGATAACAGATAGTAATAGATTGTATTCTCCTGTCCTACAGTCGGCCTCTCCTCTCCTGATATGGCTGATAACAGATAGTAATAGATTGTATTCCCCTGTCCTACAGTCGGCCTCTCCTCTCCTGACATGGCTGATAACAGATAGTAATAGATTGTATTCCCCTGTCCTACAGTCGGCCTCTCCTCTCCTGACATGGCTGATAACAGATAGTAATAGATTGTATTCTCCTGTCCTACAGTCGGCCTCTCCTCTCCTGGCATGGCTGATAACAGATAGTAATAGATTGTATTCTCCTGTCCTACAGTCGGCCTCTCCTCTCCTGACATGGCTGATAACAGATAGTAATAGATTGTATTCTCCTGTCCTACAGTCGGCCTCTCCTCTCCTGACATGGCTGATAACAGATAGTAATAGATTGTATTCTCCTGTCCTACAGTCGGCCTCTCCTCTCCTGACATGGCTGATAACAGATAGTAATAGATTGTATTCCCCTGTCCTACAGTCGGCCTCTCCTCTCCTGACATGGCTGATAACTGAAAGTAATAGATTGTATTCCCCTGTCCTACAGTCGGCCTCTCCTGACATGGCTGATAACAGATAGTAATAGATTGTATTCTCCTGTCCTACAGTCGGCCTCTCCTGATATGGCTGATAACAGATAGTAATAGATTGTATTCTCCTGTCCTACAGTCGGCCTCTCCTGACATGACTGATAACAGATAGTAATAGATTGTATTCCCCTGTCCTACAGTCGGCCTCTCCTCTCCTGACATGGCTGATAACAGATAGTAATAGATTGTATTCCCCTGTCATACAGTCGGCCTCTCCTCTCCTGACATGGCTGATAACAGATAGTAATAGATTGTATTCCCCTGTCCTACAGTCGGCCTCTCCTCTCCTGACATGGCTGATAACAGATAGTAATAGATTGTATTCTCCTGTCCTACAGTCGGCCTCTCCTCTCCTGACATGGCTGATAACAGATAGTAATAGATTGTATTCCCCTGTCCTACAGTCGGCCTCTCCTGACATGGCTGATAACAGATAGTAATAGATTGTATTCTCCTGTCCTACAGTCGGCCTCTCCTGACATGGCTGATAACAGATAGTAATAGATTGTATTCTCCTGTCCTACAGTCGGCCTCTCCTCTCCTGACATGGCTGATAACAGATAGTAATAGATTGTATTCCCCTGTCCTACAGTCGGCCTCTCCTCTCCTGACATGGCTGATAACAGATAGTAATAGATTGTATTCCCCTGTCCTACAGTCGGCCTCTCCTGACATGGCTGATAACAGATAGTAATAGATTGTATTCCCCTGTCCTACAGTCGGCCTCTCCTGACATGGCTGATAACAGATAGTAATAGATTGTATTCTCCTGTCCTACAGTCGGACTCTCCTCTCCTGACATGGCTGATAACAGATAGTAATAGATTGTATTCCCCTGTCCTACAGTCGGCCTCTCCTCTCCTGACATGGCTGATAACAGATAGTAATAGATTGTATTCCCCTGTCCTACAGTCGGCCTCTCCTGACATGGCTGATAACAGATAGTAATAGATTGTATTCTCCTGTCCTACAGTCGGCCTCTCCTGACATGGCTGATAACAGATAGTAATAGATTGTATTCTCCTGTCCTACAGTCGGCCTCTCCTCTCCTGACATGGCTGATAACAGATAGTAATAGATTGTATTCTCCTGTCCTACAGTCGGCCTCTCCTCTCCTGACATGGCTGATAACAGATAGTAATAGATTGTATTCCCCTGTCCTACAGTCGGCCTCTCCTCTCCTAACATGGCTGATAACAGATAGTAATAGATTGTATTCCCCTGTCCTACAGTCGGCCTCTCCTGACATGGCTGATAACAGATAGTAATAGATTGTATTCCCCTGTCCTACAGTCGGCCTCTCCTGACATGGCTGATAACAGATAGTAATAGATTGTATTCTCCTGTCCTACAGTCGGCCTCTCCTCTCCTGACATGGCTGATAACAGATAGTAATAGATTGTATTCTCCTGTCCTACAGTCGGCCTCTCCTCTCCTGACATGGCTGATAACAGATAGTAATAGATTGTATTCTCCTGTCCTACAGTCGGCCTCTCCTCTCCTGACATGGCTGATAACAGATAGTAATAGATTGTATTCCCCTGTCCTACAGTCGGCCTCTCCTGACATGGCTGATAACAGATAGTAATAGATTGTATTCCCCTGTCCTACAGTCGGCCTCTCCTCTCCTGACATGGCTGATAACAGATAGTAATAGATTGTATTCTCCTGTCCTACAGTCGGCCTCTCCTGACATGGCTGATAACAGATAGTAATAGATTGTATTCTCCTGTCCTACAGTCGGCCTCTCCTCTCCTGACATGGCTGATAACAGATAGTAATAGATTGTATTCTCCTGTCCTACAGTCGGCCTCTCCTGACATGGCTGATAACAGATAGTAATAGATTGTATTCCCCTGTCCTACAGTCGGCCTCTCCTCTCCTGACATGACTGATAACAGATAGTAATAGATTGTATTCTCCTGTCCTACAGTCGGCCTCTCCTCTCCTGACATGGCTGATAACAGATAGTAATAGATTGTATTCTCCTGTCCTACAGTCGGCCTCTCCTGACATGGCTGATAACAGATAGTAATAGATTGTATTCCCCTGTCCTACAGTCGGCCTCTCCTGACATGGCTGATAACAGATAGTAATAGATTGTATTCCCCTGTCTTACAGTCGGCCTCTCCTCTCCTGACATGGCTGATAACAGATAGTAATAGATTGTATTCTCCTGTCCTACAGTCGGCCTTTCCTCTCCTGACATGGCTGATAACAGATAGTAATAGATTGTATTCCCCTGTCCTACAGTCGGCCTCTCCTCTCCTGACATGACTGATAACAGATAGTAATAGATTGTATTCTCCTGTCTTACAGTCGGCCTCTCCTGACATGGCTGATAACAGATAGTAATAGATTGTATTCCCCTGTCCTACAGTCGGCCTCTCCTCTCCTGACATGGCTGATAACAGATAGTAATAGATTGTATTCTCCTGTCCTACAGTCGGCCTCTCCTCTCCTGACATGGCTGATAACAGATAGTAATAGATTGTATTCTCCTGTCCTACAGTCGGCCTCTCCTCTCCTGACATGGCTGATAACAGATAGTAATAGATTGTATTCCCCTGTCCTACAGTCGGCCTCTCCTCTCCTGACACGGCTGATAACAGATAGTAATAGATTGTATTCTCCTGTCCTACAGTCGGCCTCTTTTCTCCTGACATGGCTGATAACAGATAGTAATAGATTGTATTCTCCTGTCCTACAGTCGGCCTCTCCTCTCCTGACATGGCTGATAACAGATAGTAATAGATTGTATTCCCCTGTCCTACAGTCGGCCTCTCCTCTCCTGACATGGCTGATAACAGATAGCAATAGATTGTATTCCCCTGTCCTACAGTCGGCCTCTCCTCTCCTGACATGGCTGATAACAGATAGTAATAGATTGTATTCTCCTGTCCTACAGTCGGCCTCTCCTCTCCTGATATGGCTGATAACAGATAGTAATAGATTGTATTCCCCTGTCCTACAGTCGGCCTCTCCTCTCCTGACATGGCTGATAACAGATAGTAATAGATTGTATTCCCCTGTCCTACAGTCGGCCTCTCCTCTCCTGACATGGCTGATAACAGATAGTAATAGATTGTATTCTCCTGTCCTACAGTCGGCCTCTCCTCTCCTGACATGGCTGATAACAGATAGTAATAGATTGTATTCTCCTGTCCTACAGTCGGCCTCTCCTGACATGGCTGATAACAGATAGTAATAGATTGTATTCCCCTGTCCTACAGTCGGCCTCTCCTGACATGGCTGATAACAGATAGTAATAGATTGTATTCCCCTGTCTTACAGTCGGCCTCTCCTCTCCTGACATGGCTGATAACAGATAGTAATAGATTGTATTCTCCTGTCCTACAGTCGGCCTCTCCTCTCCTGACATGGCTGATAACAGATAGTAATAGATTGTATTCCCCTGTCCTACAGTCGGCCTCTCCTCTCCTGACATGACTGATAACAGATAGTAATAGATTGTATTCTCCTGTCTTACAGTCGGCCTCTCCTGACATGGCTGATAACAGATAGTAATAGATTGTATTCCCCTGTCCTACAGTCGGCCTCTCCTCTCCTGACATGGCTGATAACAGATAGTAATAGATTGCATTCCCCATGTCCTACAGTCGGCCTCTCCTCTCCTGACATGGCTGATAACAGATAGTAATAGATTGTATTCTCCTGTCCTACAGTCGGCCTCTCCTCTCCTGACATGGCTGATAACAGATAGTAATAGATTGTATTCTCCTGTCCTACAGTCGGCCTCTCCTCTCCTGACATGGCTGATAACAGATAGTAATAGATTGTATTCTCCTGTCCTACAGTCGGCCTCTCCTCTCCTGACATGGCTGATAACAGATAGTAATAGATTGTATTCCCCTGTCCTACAGTCGGCCTCTCCTCTCCTGACACGGCTGATAACAGATAGTAATAGATTGTATTCTCCTGTCCTACAGTCGGCCTCTTTTCTCCTGACATGGCTGATAACAGATAGTAATAGATTGTATTCTCCTGTCCTACAGTCGGCCTCTCCTCTCCTGACATGGCTGATAACAGATAGTAATAGATTGTATTCCCCTGTCCTACAGTCGGCCTCTCCTCTCCTGACATGGCTGATAACAGATAGCAATAGATTGTATTCCCCTGTCCTACAGTCGGCCTCTCCTCTCCTGACATGGCTGATAACAGATAGTAATAGATTGTATTCTCCTGTCCTACAGTCGGCCTCTCCTCTCCTGATATGGCTGATAACAGATAGTAATAGATTGTATTCCCCTGTCCTACAGTCGGCCTCTCCTCTCCTGACATGGCTGATAACAGATAGTAATAGATTGTATTCCCCTGTCCTACAGTCGGCCTCTCCTCTCCTGACATGGCTGATAACAGATAGTAATAGATTGTATTCTCCTGTCCTACAGTCGGCCTCTCCTCTCCTGGCATGGCTGATAACAGATAGTAATAGATTGTATTCTCCTGTCCTACAGTCGGCCTCTCCTCTCCTGACATGGCTGATAACAGATAGTAATAGATTGTATTCTCCTGTCCTACAGTCGGCCTCTCCTCTCCTGACATGGCTGATAACAGATAGTAATAGATTGTATTCTCCTGTCCTACAGTCGGCCTCTCCTCTCCTGACATGGCTGATAACAGATAGTAATAGATTGTATTCCCCTGTCCTACAGTCGGCCTCTCCTCTCCTGACATGGCTGATAACAGATAGTAATAGATTGTATTCCCCTGTCCTACAGTCGGCCTCTCCTGACATGGCTGATAACAGATAGTAATAGATTGTATTCTCCTGTCCTACAGTCGGCCTCTCCTGATATGGCTGATAACAGATAGTAATAGATTGTATTCTCCTGTCCTACAGTCGGCCTCTCCTGACATGACTGATAACAGATAGTAATAGATTGTATTCCCCTGTCCTACAGTCGGCCTCTCCTCTCCTGACATGGCTGATAACAGATAGTAATAGATTGTATTCCCCTGTCCTACAGTCGGCCTCTCCTCTCCTGACATGGCTGATAACAGATAGTAATAGATTGTATTCCCCTGTCCTACAGTCGGCCTCTCCTCTCCTGACATGGCTGATAACAGATAGTAATAGATTGTATTCTCCTGTCCTACAGTCGGCCTCTCCTCTCCTGACATGGCTGATAACAGATAGTAATAGATTGTATTCCCCTGTCCTACAGTCGGCCTCTCCTGACATGGCTGATAACAGATAGTAATAGATTGTATTCTCCTGTCCTACAGTCGGCCTCTCCTGACATGGCTGATAACAGATAGTAATAGATTGTATTCTCCTGTCCTACAGTCGGCCTCTCCTCTCCTGACATGGCTGATAACAGATAGTAATAGATTGTATTCCCCTGTCCTACAGTCGGCCTCTCCTCTCCTGACATGGCTGATAACAGATAGTAATAGATTGTATTCCCCTGTCCTACAGTCGGCCTCTCCTGACATGGCTGATAACAGATAGTAATAGATTGTATTCTCCTGTCCTACAGTCGGACTCTCCTCTCCTGACATGGCTGATAACAGATAGTAATAGATTGTATTCCCCTGTCCTACAGTCGGCCTCTCCTCTCCTGACATGGCTGATAACAGATAGTAATAGATTGTATTCTCCTGTCCTACAGTCGGCCTCTCCTCTCCTGATATGGCTGATAACAGATAGTAATAGATTGTATTCTCCTGTCCTACAGTCGGCCTCTCCTGACATGACTGATAACAGATAGTAATAGATTGTATTCTCCTGTCCTACAGTAGGCCTCTCCTCTCCTGATATGGCTGATAACAGATAGTAATAGATTGTATTCCCCTGTCCTACTGTCGGCCTCTCCTCTCCTGACATGGCTGATAACAGATAGTAATAGATTGTATTCTCCTGTCCTACAGTCGGCCTCTCCTCTCCTGACATGGCTGATAACAGATAGTAATAGATTGTATTCCCCTGTCCTACAGTCGGCCTCTCCTGACATGGCTGATAACAGATAGTAATAGATTGTATTCTCCTGTCCTACAGTCGGCCTCTCCTGACATGGCTGATAACAGATAGTAATAGATTGTATTCTCCTGTCCTACAGTCGGCCTCTCCTCTCCTGACATGGCTGATAACAGATAGTAATAGATTGTATTCTCCTGTCCTACAGTCGGCCTCTCCTCTCCTGACATGGCTGATAACAGATAGTAATAGATTGTATTCCCCTGTCCTACAGTCGGCCTCTCCTCTCCTAACATGGCTGATAACAGATAGTAATAGATTGTATTCCCCTGTCCTACAGTCGGCCTCTCCTGACATGGCTGATAACAGATAGTAATAGATTGTATTCCCCTGTCCTACAGTCGGCCTCTCCTGACATGGCTGATAACAGATAGTAATAGATTGTATTCTCCTGTCCTACAGTCGGCCTCTCCTCTCCTGACATGGCTGATAACAGATAGTAATAGATTGTATTCTCCTGTCCTACAGTCGGCCTCTCCTGACATGGCTGATAACAGATAGTAATAGATTGTATTCTCCTGTCCTACAGTCGGCCTCTCCTCTCCTGACATGGCTGATAACAGATAGTAATAGATTGTATTCTCCTGTCCTACAGTCGGCCTCTCCTCTCCTGACATGGCTGATAACAGATAGTAATAGATTGTATTCTCCTGTCCTACAGTCGGCCTCTCCTGACATGGCTGATAACAGATAGTAATAGATTGTATTCCCCTGTCCTACAGTCGGCCTCTCCTCTCCTGACATGACTGATAACAGATAGTAATAGATTGTATTCTCCTGTCCTACAGTTGGCCTCTCCTCTCCTGACATGGCTGATAACAGATAGTAATAGATTGTATTCTCCTGTCCTACAGTCGGCCTCTCCTCTCCTGACATGACTGATAACAGATAGTAATAGATTGTATTCCCCTGTCCTACAGTCGGCCTCTCCTGACATGGCTGATAACAGATAGTAATAGATTGTATTCCCCTGTCTTACAGTCGGCCTCTCCTCTCCTGACATGGCTGATAACAGATAGTAATAGATTGTATTCTCCTGTCCTACAGTCGGCCTCTCCTCTCCTGACATGGCTGATAACAGATAGTAATAGATTGTATTCCCCTGTCCTACAGTCGGCCTCTCCTCTCCTGACATGACTGATAACAGATAGTAATAGATTGTATTCTCCTGTCTTACAGTCGGCCTCTCCTGACATGGCTGATAACAGATAGTAATAGATTGTATTCCCCTGTCCTACAGTCGGCCTCTCCTCTCCTGACATGGCTGATAACAGATAGTAATAGATTGTATTCTCCTGTCCTACAGTCGGCCTCTCCTCTCCTGACATGGCTGATAACAGATAGTAATAGATTGTATTCTCCTGTCCTACAGTCGGCCTCTCCTCTCCTGACATGGCTGATAACAGATAGTAATAGATTGTATTCCCCTGTCCTACAGTCGGCCTCTCCTCTCCTGACACGGCTGATAACAGATAGTAATAGATTGTATTCTCCTGTCCTACAGTCGGCCTCTTTCTCCTGACATGGCTGATAAAAGATAGTAATAGATTGTATTCTCCTGTCCTACAGTCGGCCTCTCCTCTCCTGACATGGCTGATAACAGATAGTAATAGATTGTATTCCCCTGTCCTACAGTCGGCCTCTCCTCTCCTGACATGGCTGATAACAGATAGTAATAGATTGTATTCCCCTGTCCTACAGTCGGCCTCTCCTCTCCTGACATGGCTGATAACAGATAGTAATAGATTGTATTCTCCTGTCCTACAGTCGGCCTCTCCTGACATGGCTGATAACAGATAGTAATAGATTGTATTCCCCTGTCCTACAGTCGGCCTCTCCTCTCCTGACATGACTGATAACAGATAGTAATAGATTGTATTCTCCTGTCCTACAGTCGGCCTCTCCTCTCCTGACATGGCTGATAACAGATAGTAATAGATTGTATTCTCCTGTCCTACAGTCGGCCTCTCCTGACATGGCTGATAACAGATAGTAATAGATTGTATTCCCCTGTCCTACAGTCGGCCTCTCCTGACATGGCTGATAACAGATAGTAATAGATTGTATTCCCCTGTCTTACAGTCGGCCTCTCCTCTCCTGACATGGCTGATAACAGATAGTAATAGATTGTATTCTCCTGTCCTACAGTCGGCCTCTCCTCTCCTGACATGGCTGATAACAGATAGTAATAGATTGTATTCCCCTGTCCTACAGTCGGCCTCTCCTCTCCTGACATGACTGATAACAGATAGTAATAGATTGTATTCTCCTGTCTTACAGTCGGCCTCTCCTGACATGGCTGATAACAGATAGTAATAGATTGTATTCCCCTGTCCTACAGTCGGCCTCTCCTCTCCTGACATGGCTGATAACAGATAGTAATAGATTGCATTCCCCATGTCCTACAGTCGGCCTCTCCTCTCCTGACATGGCTGATAACAGATAGTAATAGATTGTATTCTCCTGTCCTACAGTCGGCCTCTCCTCTCCTGACATGGCTGATAACAGATAGTAATAGATTGTATTCTCCTGTCCTACAGTCGGCCTCTCCTCTCCTGACATGGCTGATAACAGATAGTAATAGATTGTATTCTCCTGTCCTACAGTCGGCCTCTCCTCTCCTGACATGGCTGATAACAGATAGTAATAGATTGTATTCTCCTGTCCTACAGTCGGCCTCTCCTCTCCTGACATGGCTGATAACAGATAGTAATAGATTGTATTCCCCTGTCCTACAGTCGGCCTCTCCTCTCCTGACATGGCTGATAACAGATAGTAATAGATTGTATTCCCCTGTCCTACAGTCGGCCTCTCCTCTCCTGACACGGCTGATAACAGATAGTAATAGATTGTATTCTCCTGTCCTACAGTCGGCCTCTTTCTCCTGACATGGCTGATAACAGATAGTAATAGATTGTATTCTCCTGTCCTACAGTCGGCCTCTCCTCTCCTGACATGGCTGATAACAGATAGTAATAGATTGTATTCCCCTGTCCTACAGTCGGCCTCTCCTCTCCTGACATGGCTGATAACAGATAGCAATAGATTGTATTCCCCTGTCCTACAGTCGGCCTCTCCTCTCCTGACATGGCTGATAACAGATAGTAATAGATTGTATTCTCCTGTCCTACAGTCGGCCTCTCCTCTCCTGATATGGCTGATAACAGATAGTAATAGATTGTATTCCCCTGTCCTACAGTCGGCCTCTCCTCTCCTGACATGGCTGATAACAGATAGTAATAGATTGTATTCCCCTGTCCTACAGTCGGCCTCTCCTCTCCTGACATGGCTGATAACAGATAGTAATAGATTGTATTCTCCTGTCCTACAGTCGGCCTCTCCTCTCCTGGCATGGCTGATAACAGATAGTAATAGATTGTATTCTCCTGTCCTACAGTCGGCCTCTCCTCTCCTGACATGGCTGATAACAGATAGTAATAGATTGTATTCTCCTGTCCTACAGTCGGCCTCTCCTCTCCTGACATGGCTGATAACAGATAGTAATAGATTGTATTCTCCTGTCCTACAGTCGGCCTCTCCTCTCCTGACATGGCTGATAACAGATAGTAATAGATTGTATTCCCCTGTCCTACAGTCGGCCTCTCCTCTCCTGACATGGCTGATAACAGATAGTAATAGATTGTATTCCCCTGTCCTACAGTCGGCCTCTCCTGACATGGCTGATAACAGATAGTAATAGATTGTATTCTCCTGTCCTACAGTCGGCCTCTCCTGATATGGCTGATAACAGATAGTAATAGATTGTATTCTCCTGTCCTACAGTCGGCCTCTCCTGACATGACTGATAACAGATAGTAATAGATTGTATTCCCCTGTCCTACAGTCGGCCTCTCCTCTCCTGACATGGCTGATAACAGATAGTAATAGATTGTATTCCCCTGTCCTACAGTCGGCCTCTCCTCTCCTGACATGGCTGATAACAGATAGTAATAGATTGTATTCCCCTGTCCTACAGTCGGCCTCTCCTCTCCTGACATGGCTGATAACAGATAGTAATAGATTGTATTCTCCTGTCCTACAGTCGGCCTCTCCTCTCCTGACATGGCTGATAACAGATAGTAATAGATTGTATTCCCCTGTCCTACAGTCGGCCTCTCCTGACATGGCTGATAACAGATAGTAATAGATTGTATTCTCCTGTCCTACAGTCGGCCTCTCCTGACATGGCTGATAACAGATAGTAATAGATTGTATTCCCCTGTCCTACAGTCGGCCTCTCCTCTCCTGACATGGCTGATAACATATAGTAATAGATTGTATTCTCCTGTCCTACAGTCGGCCTCTCCTCTCCTGACATGGCTGATAACAGATAGTAATAGATTGTATTCCCCTGTCCTACAGTCGGCCTCTCCTCTCCTGACATGGCTGATAACAGATAGTAATAGATTGTATTCCCCTGTCCTACAGTCGGCCTCTCCTGACATGGCTGATAACAGATAGTAATAGATTGTATTCCCCTGTCCTACAGTCGGCCTCTCCTGACATGGCTGATAACAGATAGTAATAGATTGTATTCTCCTGTCCTACAGTCGGACTCTCCTCTCCTGACATGGCTGATAACAGATAGTAATAGATTGTATTCCCCTGTCCTACAGTCGGCCTCTCCTCTCCTGACATGGCTGATAACAGATAGTAATAGATTGTATTCTCCTGTCCTACAGTCGGCCTCTCCTCTCCTGATATGGCTGATAACAGATAGTAATAGATTGTATTCTCCTGTCCTACAGTCGGCCTCTCCTGACATGGACTGATAACAGATAGTAATAGATTGTATTCTCCTGTCCTACAGTAGGCCTCTCCTCTCCTGATATGGCTGATAACAGATAGTAATAGATTGTATTCCCCTGTCCTACAGTCGGCCTCTCCTCTCCTGACATGGCTGATAACAGATAGTAATAGATTGTATTCTCCTGTCCTACAGTCGGCCTCTCCTCTCCTGACATGGCTGATAACAGATAGTAATAGATTGTATTCCCCTGTCCTACAGTCGGCCTCTCCTGACATGGCTGATAACAGATAGTAATAGATTGTATTCTCCTGTCCTACAGTCGGCCTCTCCTGACATGGCTGATAACAGATAGTAATAGATTGTATTCTCCTGTCCTACAGTCGGCCTCTCCTCTCCTGACATGGCTGATAACAGATAGTAATAGATTGTATTCTCCTGTCCTACAGTCGGCCTCTCCTCTCCTGACATGGCTGATAACAGATAGTAATAGATTGTATTCCCCTGTCCTACAGTCGGCCTCTCCTCTCCTGACATGGCTGATAACAGATAGTAATAGATTGTATTCCCCTGTCCTACAGTCGGCCTCTCCTGACATGGCTGATAACAGATAGTAATAGATTGTATTCCCCTGTCCTACAGTCGGCCTCTCCTGACATGGCTGATAACAGATAGTAATAGATTGTATTCTCCTGTCCTACAGTCGGCCTCTCCTCTCCTGACATGGCTGATAACAGATAGTAATAGATTGTATTCTCCTGTCCTACAGTCGGCCTCTCCTCTCCTGACATGGCTGATAACAGATAGTAATAGATTGTATTCCCCTGTCCTACAGTCGGCCTCCTCCTGACATGGCTGATAACAGATAGTAATAGATTGTATTCCCCTGTCCTACAGTCGGCCTCTCCTCTCCTGACATGGCTGATAACAGATAGTAATAGATTGTATTCTCCTGTCCTACAGTCGGCCTCTCCTCTCCTGACATGGCTGATAACAGATAGTAATAGATTGTATTCTCCTGTCCTACAGTCGGCCTCTCTCCTGACATGGCTGATAACAGATAGTAATAGATTGTATTCCCCTGTCCTACAGTCGGCCTCTCCTGACATGGCTGATAACAGATAGTAATAGATTGTATTCTCCTGTCCTACAGTCGGCCTCTCCTCTCCTGACATGGCTGATAACAGATAGTAATAGATTGTATTCTCCTGTCCTACAGTCGGCCTCTCCTCTCCTGACATGGCTGATAACAGATAGTAATAGATTGTATTCTCCTGTCCTACAGTCGGCCTCTCCTCTCCTGACATGGCTGATAACAGATAGTAATAGATTGTATTCCCCTGTCCTACAGTCGGCCTCTCTCCTGACATGGCTGATAACAGATAGTAATAGATTGTATTCTCCTGTCCTACAGTCGGCCTCTCCTCTCCTGACATGGCTGATAACAGATAGTAATAGATTGTATTCTCCTGTCCTACAGTCGGCCTCTCTCCTGACATGGCTGATAACAGATAGTAATAGATTGTATTCTCCTGTCCTACAGTCGGCCTCTCCTCTCCTGACATGGCTGATAACAGATAGTAATAGATTGTATTCTCCTGTCCTACAGTCGGCCTCTCCTGACATGGCTGATAACAGATAGTAATAGATTGTATTCCCCTGTCCTACAGTCGGCCTCTCCTCTCCTGACATGACTGATAACAGATAGTAATAGATTGTATTCCCCTGTCCTACAGTCGGCCTCTCCTCTCCTGACATGGCTGATAACAGATAGTAATAGATTGTATTCTCCTGTCCTACAGTCGGCCTCTCCTGACATGGCTGATAACAGATAGTAATAGATTGTATTCTCCTGTCCTACAGTCGGCCTCTCCTCTCCTGACATGGCTGATAACAGATAGTAATAGATTGTATTCTCCTGTCCTACAGTCGGCCTCTCCTGACATGGCTGATAACAGATAGTAATAGATTGTATTCACCTACAGTCGGCCTCTCCTCTCCTGACATGGCTGATAACAGATAGTAATAGATTGTATTCTCCTGTCCTACAGTCGGCCTCTCCTCTCCTGACATGGCTGATAACAGATAGTAATAGATTGTATTCCCCTGTCCTACAGTCGGCCTCTCCTGACATGGCTGATAACAGATAGTAATAGATTGTATTCTCCTGTCCTACAGTCGGCCTCTCCTGACATGGCTGATAACAGATAGTAATAGATTGTATTCCCCTGTCCTACAGTCGGCCTCTCCTGACATGGCTGATAACAGATAGTAATAGATTGTATTCTCCTGTCCTACAGTCGGCCTCTCCTCTCCTGACATGGCTGATAACAGATAGTAATAGATTGTATTCTCCTGTCCTACAGTCGGCCTCTCCTCTCCTGACATGACTGATAACAGATAGTAATAGATTGTATTCTCCTGTCCTACAGTCGGCCTCTCCTGACATGGCTGATAACAGATAGTAATAGATTGTATTCCCCTGTCCTACAGTCGGCCTCTCCTGACATGGCTGATAACAGATAGTAATAGATTGTATTCTCCTGTCCTACAGTCGGCCTCTCCTCTCCTGACATGGCTGATAACAGATAGTAATAGATTGTATTCTCCTGTCCTACAGTCGGCCTCTCCTCTCCTGACATGGCTGATAACAGATAGTAATAGATTGTATTCCCCTGTCCTACAGTCGGCCTCTCCTGACATGGCTGATAACAGATAGTAATAGATTGTATTCCCCTGTCCTACAGTCGGCCTCTCCTCTCCTGACATGGCTGATAACAGATAGTAATAGATTGTATTCTCCTGTCCTACAGTCGGTCTCTCCTGACATGGCTGATAACAGATAGTAATAGATTGTATTCTCCTGTCCTACAGTCGGCCTCTCCTCTCCTGACATGGCTGATAACAGATAGTAATAGATTGTATTCTCCTGTCCTACAGTCGGCCTCTCCTCTCCTGACATGGCTGATAACAGATAGTAATAGATTGTATTCCCCTGTCCTACAGTCGGCCTCTCCTGACATGGCTGATAACAGATAGTAATAGATTGTATTCTCCTGTCCTACAGTCGGCCTCTCCTGACATGGCTGATAACAGATAGTAATAGATTGTATTCTCCTGTCCTACAGTCGGCCTCTCCTCTCCTGACATGGCTGATAACAGATAGTAATAGATTGTATTCCCCTGTCCTACAGTCGGCCTCTCCTCTCCTGACATGGCTGATAACAGATAGTAATAGATTGTATTCCCCTGTCCTACAGTCGGCCTCTCCTGACATGGCTGATAACAGATAGTAATAGATTGTATTCCCCTGTCCTACAGTCGGCCTCTCCTGACATGGCTGATAACAGATAGTAATAGATTGTATTCTCCTGTCCTACAGTCGGACTCTCCTCTCCTGACATGGCTGATAACAGATAGTAATAGATTGTATTCCCCTGTCCTACAGTCGGCCTCTCCTCTCCTGACATGGCTGATAACAGATAGTAATAGATTGTATTCTCCTGTCCTACAGTCGGCCTCTCCTCTCCTGATATGGCTGATAACAGATAGTAATAGATTGTATTCTCCTGTCCTACAGTCGGCCTCTCCTGACATGACTGATAACAGATAGTAATAGATTGTATTCTCCTGTCCTACAGTAGGCCTCTCCTCTCCTGATATGGCTGATAACAGATAGTAATAGAAGTATTCCCCTGTCCTACAGTCGGCCTCTCCTCTCCTGACATGGCTGATAACAGATAGTAATAGATTGTATTCTCCTGTCCTACAGTCGGCCTCTCCTCTCCTGACATGGCTGATAACAGATAGTAATAGATTGTATTCCCCTGTCCTACAGTCGGCCTCTCCTGACATGGCTGATAACAGATAGTAATAGATTGTATTCTCCTGTCCTACAGTCGGCCTCTCCTGACATGGCTGATAACAGATAGTAATAGATTGTATTCCTCCTGTCCTACAGTCGGCCTCTCCTCTCCTGACATGGCTGATAACAGATAGTAATAGATTGTATTCTCCTGTCCTACAGTCGGCCTCTCCTCTCCTGACATGGCTGATAACAGATAGTAATAGATTGTATTCCCCTGTCCTACAGTCGGCCTCTCCTCTCCTGACATGGCTGATAACAGATAGTAATAGATTGTATTCCCCTGTCCTACAGTCGGCCTCTCCTGACATGGCTGATAACAGATAGTAATAGATTGTATTCCCCTGTCCTACAGTCGGCCTCTCCTGACATGGCTGATAACAGATAGTAATAGATTGTATTCTCCTGTCCTACAGTCGGCCTCTCCTCTCCTGACATGGCTGATAACAGATAGTAATAGATTGTATTCTCCTGTCCTACAGTCGGCCTCTCCTCTCCTGACATGGCTGATAACAGATAGTAATAGATTGTATTCCCCTGTCCTACAGTCGGCCTCTCCTGACATGGCTGATAACAGATAGTAATAGATTGTATTCCCCTGTCCTACAGTCGGCCTCTCCTCTCCTGACATGGCTGATAACAGATAGTAATAGATTGTATTCTCCTGTCCTACAGTCGGCCTCTCCCTCCTGACATGGCTGATAACAGATAGTAATAGATTGTATTCTCCTGTCCTACAGTCGGCCTCTCTCCTGACATGGCTGATAACAGATAGTAATAGATTGTATTCCCTGTCCTACAGTCGGCCTCTCCTGACATGGCTGATAACAGATAGTAATAGATTGTATTCTCCTGTCCTACAGTCGGCCTCTCCTCTCCTGACATGGCTGATAACAGATAGTAATAGATTGTATTCTCCTGTCCTACAGTCGGCCTCTCCTCTCCTGACATGGCTGATAACAGATAGTAATAGATTGTATTCTCCTGTCCTACAGTCGGCCTCTCCTCTCCTGACATGGCTGATAACAGATAGTAATAGATTGTATTCCCCTGTCCTACAGTCGGCCTCTCCTGACATGGCTGATAACAGATAGTAATAGATTGTATTCCCCTGTCCTACAGTCGGCCTCTCCTCTCCTGACATGGCTGATAACAGATAGTAATAGATTGTATTCTCCTGTCCTACAGTCGGCCTCTCCTGACATGGCTGATAACAGATAGTAATAGATTGTATTCTCCTGTCCTACAGTCGGCCTCTCCTCTCCTGACATGGCTGATAACAGATAGTAATAGATTGTATTCTCCTGTCCTACAGTCGGCCTCTTCCTGACATGGCTGATAACAGATAGTAATAGATTGTATTCCCCTGTCCTACAGTCGGCCTCTCCTCTCCTGACATGGCTGATAACAGATAGTAATAGATTGTATTCCCTGTCCTACAGTCGGCCTCTCCTCTCCTGACATGGCTGATAACAGATAGTAATAGATTGTATTCTCCTGTCCTACAGTCGGCCTCTCTCCTGACATGGCTGATAACAGATAGTAATAGATTGTATTCTCCTGTCCTACAGTCGGCCTCTCCTCTCCTGACATGGCTGATAACAGATAGTAATAGATTGTATTCTCCTGTCCTACAGTCGGCCTCTCCTGACATGGCTGATAACAGATAGTAATAGATTGTATTCCCCTGTCCTACAGTCGGCCTCTCCTCTCCTGACATGGCTGATAACAGATAGTAATAGATTGTATTCTCCTGTCCTACAGTCGGCCTCTCCTCTCCTGACATGGCTGATAACAGATAGTAATAGATTGTATTCTCCTGTCCTACAGTCGGCCTCTCCTCTCCTGACATGGCTGATAACAGATAGTAATAGATTGTATTCTCCTGTCCTACAGTCGGCCTCTCCTCTCCTGACATGGCTGATAACAGATAGTAATAGATTGTATTCCCCTGTCCTACAGTCGGCCTCTCCTCTCCTGACATGGCTGATAACAGATAGTAATAGATTGTATTCTCCTGTCCTACAGTCGGCCTCTCCTCTCCTGACATGGCTGATAACAGATAGTAATAGATTGTATTCTCCTGTCCTACAGTCGGCCTCTCCTCTCCTGACATGGCTGATAACAGATAGTAATAGATTGTATTCCCCTGTCCTACAGTCGGCCTCTCCTGACATGGCTGATAACAGATAGTAATAGATTGTATTCTCCTGTCCTACAGTCGGCCTCTCCTGACATGGCTGATAACAGATAGTAATAGATTGTATTCTCCCTGTCCTACAGTCGGCCTCTCCTGACATGGCTGATAACAGATAGTAATAGATTGTATTCTCCTGTCCTACAGTCGGCCTCTCCTCTCCTGACATGGCTGATAACAGATAGTAATAGATTGTATTCTCCTGTCCTACAGTCGGCCTCTCCTCTCCTGACATGGCTGATAACAGATAGTAATAGATTGTATTCTCCTGTCCTACAGTCGGCCTCTCCTGACATGGCTGATAACAGATAGTAATAGATTGTATTCCCCTGTCCTACAGTCGGCCTCTCCTGACATGGCTGATAACAGATAGTAATAGATTGTATTCTCCTGTCCTACAGTCGGCCTCTCCTCTCCTGACATGGCTGATAACAGATAGTAATAGATTGTATTCTCCTGTCCTACAGTCGGCCTCTCCTCTCCTGACATGGCTGATAACAGATAGTAATAGATTGTATTCCCCTGTCCTACAGTCGGCCTCTCTCCTGACATGGCTGATAACAGATAGTAATAGATTGTATTCCCCTGTCCTACAGTCGGCCTCTCCTCTCCTGACATGGCTGATAACAGATAGTAATAGATTGTATTCTCCTGTCCTACAGTCGGCCTCTCTCCTGACATGGCTGATAACAGATAGTAATAGATTGTATTCTCCTGTCCTACAGTCGGCCTCTCCTCTCCTGACATGGCTGATAACAGATAGTAATAGATTGTATTCTCCTGTCCTACAGTCGGCCTCTCCTCTCCTGACATGGCTGATAACAGATAGTAATAGATTGTATTCCCCTGTCCCTACAGTCGGCCTCCTCCTGACATGGCTGATAACAGATAGTAATAGATTGTATTCTCCTGTCCTACAGTCGGCCTCTCCTCTCCTGACATGGCTGATAACAGATAGTAATAGATTGTATTCTCCTGTCCTACAGTCGGCCTCTCCTCTCCTGACATGGCTGATAACAGATAGTAATAGATTGTATTCCCCTGTCCTACAGTCGGCCTCTCCTCTCCTGACATGGCTGATAACAGATAGTAATAGATTGTATTCCCCTGTCCTACAGTCGGCCTCTCCTGACATGGCTGATAACAGATAGTAATAGATTGTATTCCCCTGTCCTACAGTCGGCCTCTCCTGACATGGCTGATAACAGATAGTAATAGATTGTATTCTCCTGTCCTACAGTCGGCCTCTCCTCTCCTGACATGGCTGATAACAGATAGTAATAGATTGTATTCCCCTGTCCTACAGTCGGCCTCTCCTCTCCTGACATGGCTGATAACAGATAGTAATAGATTGTATTCTCCTGTCCTACAGTCGGCCTCTCCTCTCCTGACATGGCTGATAACAGATAGTAATAGATTGTATTCTCCTGTCCTACAGTCGGCCTCTCCTGACATGACTGATAACAGATAGTAATAGATTGTATTCTCCTGTCCTACAGTCGGCCTCTCCTCTCCTGACATGGCTGATAACAGATAGTAATAGATTGTATTCCCTGTCCTACAGTCGGCCTCTCCTCTCCTGACATGGCTGATAACAGATAGTAATAGATTGTATTCTCCTGTCCTACAGTCGGCCTCTCCTCTCCTGACATGGCTGATAACAGATAGTAATAGATTGTATTCCCCTGTCCTACAGTCGGCCTCTCCTGACATGGCTGATAACAGATAGTAATAGATTGTATTCTCCTGTCCTACAGTCGGCCTCTCCTGACATGGCTGATAACAGATAGTAATAGATTGTATTCTCCTGTCCTACAGTCGGCCTCTCCTCTCCTGACATGGCTGATAACAGATAGTAATAGATTGTATTCTCCTGTCCTACAGTCGGCCTCTCCTCTCCTGACATGGCTGATAACAGATAGTAATAGATTGTATTCCCCTGTCCTACAGTCGGCCTCTCCTCTCCTGACATGGCTGATAACAGATAGTAATAGATTGTATTCCCCTGTCCTACAGTCGGCCTCTCCTGACATGGCTGATAACAGATAGTAATAGATTGTATTCCCCTGTCCTACAGTCGGCCTCTCCTGACATGGCTGATAACAGATAGTAATAGATTGTATTCTCCTGTCCTACAGTCGGCCTCTCCTCTCCTGACATGGCTGATAACAGATAGTAATAGATTGTATTCTCCTGTCCTACAGTCGGCCTCTCCTCTCCTGACATGGCTGATAACAGATAGTAATAGATTGTATTCCCCTGTCCTACAGTCGGCCTCTCCCTGACATGGCTGATAACAGATAGTAATAGATTGTATTCCCCTGTCCTACAGTCGGCCTCTCCTCTCCTGACATGGCTGATAACAGATAGTAATAGATTGTATTCTCCTGTCCTACAGTCGGCCTCTCCTCTCCTGACATGGCTGATAACAGATAGTAATAGATTGTATTCTCCTGTCCTACAGTCGGCCTCTCCTGACATGGCTGATAACAGATAGTAATAGATTGTATTCCCCTGTCCTACAGTCGGCCTCTCCTGACATGGCTGATAACAGATAGTAATAGATTGTATTCTCCTGTCCTACAGTCGGCCTCTCCTCTCCTGACATGGCTGATAACAGATAGTAATAGATTGTATTCTCCTGTCCTACAGTCGGCCTCTCCTCTCCTGACATGGCTGATAACAGATAGTAATAGATTGTATTCTCCTGTCCTACAGTCGGCCTCTCCTCTCCTGACATGGCTGATAACAGATAGTAATAGATTGTATTCCCCTGTCCTACAGTCGGCCTCTCCTGACATGGCTGATAACAGATAGTAATAGATTGTATTCCCCTGTCCTACAGTCGGCCTCTCCTCTCCTGACATGGCTGATAACAGATAGTAATAGATTGTATTCTCCTGTCCTACAGTCGGCCTCTCCTGACATGGCTGATAACAGATAGTAATAGATTGTATTCTCCTGTCCTACAGTCGGCCTCTCCTCTCCTGACATGGCTGATAACAGATAGTAATAGATTGTATTCTCCTGTCCTACAGTCGGCCTCTCCTGACATGGCTGATAACAGATAGTAATAGATTGTATTCCCCTGTCCTACAGTCGGCCTCTCCTCTCCTGACATGGCTGATAACAGATAGTAATAGATTGTATTCTCCTGTCCTACAGTCGGCCTCTCCTCTCCTGACATGGCTGATAACAGATAGTAATAGATTGTATTCTCCTGTCCTACAGTCGGCCTCTCCTGACATGGCTGATAACAGATAGTAATAGATTGTATTCTCCTGTCCTACAGTCGGCCTCTCCTCTCCTGACATGGCTGATAACAGATAGTAATAGATTGTATTCTCCTGTCCTACAGTCGGCCTCTCTCCTGACATGGCTGATAACAGATAGTAATAGATTGTATTCCCCTGTCCTACAGTCGGCCTCTCCTCTCCTGACATGGCTGATAACAGATAGTAATAGATTGTATTCTCCTGTCCTACAGTCGGCCTCTCCTCTCCTGACATGGCTGATAACAGATAGTAATAGATTGTATTCCCCTGTCCTACAGTCGGCCTCTCCTCTCCTGACATGGCTGATAACAGATAGTAATAGATTGTATTCTCCTGTCCTACAGTCGGCCTCTCCTGACATGGCTGATAACAGATAGTAATAGATTGTATTCCCTGTCCTACAGTCGGCCTCTCCTGACATGGCTGATAACAGATAGTAATAGATTGTATTCTCCTGTCCTACAGTCGGCCTCTCCTCTCCTGACATGGCTGATAACAGATAGTAATAGATTGTATTCTCCTGTCCTACAGTCGGCCTCTCCTCTCCTGACATGGCTGATAACAGATAGTAATAGATTGTATTCTCCTGTCCTACAGTCGGCCTCTCCTGACATGGCTGATAACAGATAGTAATAGATTGTATTCCCCTGTCCTACAGTCGGCCTCTCCTGACATGGCTGATAACAGATAGTAATAGATTGTATTCTCCTGTCCTACAGTCGGCCTCTCCTCTCCTGACATGGCTGATAACAGATAGTAATAGATTGTATTCTCCTGTCCTACAGTCGGCCTCTCCTCTCCTGACATGGCTGATAACAGATAGTAATAGATTGTATTCCCCTGTCCTACAGTCGGCCTCCTCTCCTGACATGGCTGATAACAGATAGTAATAGATTGTATTCCCCTGTCCTACAGTCGGCCTCTCCTCTCCTGACATGGCTGATAACAGATAGTAATAGATTGTATTCTCCTGTCCTACAGTCGGCCTCTCCTGACATGGCTGATAACAGATAGTAATAGATTGTATTCTCCTGTCCTACAGTCGGCCTCTCCTCTCCTGACATGGCTGATAACAGATAGTAATAGATTGTATTCTCCTGTCCTACAGTCGGCCTCTCCCTGACATGGCTGATAACAGATAGTAATAGATTGTATTCTCCTGTCCTACAGTCGGCCTCTCTCTCTGACATGGCTGATAACAGATAGTAATAGATTGTATTCTCCTGTCCTACAGTCGGCCTCTCCTCTCCTGACATGGCTGATAACAGATAGTAATAGATTGTATTCTCCTGTCCTACAGTCGGCCTCTCCTCTCCTGACATGGCTGATAACAGATAGTAATAGATTGTATTCTCCTGTCCTACAGTCGGCCTCTCCTGACATGGCTGATAACAGATAGTAATAGATTGTATTCCCCTGTCCTACAGTCGGCCTCTCCTCTCCTGACATGGCTGATAACAGATAGTAATAGATTGTATTCTCCTGTCCTACAGTCGGCCTCTCCTCTCCTGACATGGCTGATAACAGATAGTAATAGATTGTATTCCCCTGTCCTACAGTCGGCCTCTCCTCTCCTGACATGGCTGATAACAGATAGTAATAGATTGTATTCTCCTGTCCTACAGTCGGCCTCTCCTGACATGGCTGATAACAGATAGTAATAGATTGTATTCCCCTGTCCTACAGTCGGCCTCCTCCTGACATGGCTGATAACAGATAGTAATAGATTGTATTCCCCTGTCCTACAGTCGGCCTCTCCTCTCCTGACATGGCTGATAACAGATAGTAATAGATTGTATTCTCCTGTCCTACAGTCGGCCTCTCCTCTCCTGACATGGCTGATAACAGATAGTAATAGATTGTATTCTCCTGTCCTACAGTCGGCCTCTCCTCTCCTGACATGGCTGATAACAGATAGTAATAGATTGTATTCTCCTGTCCTACAGTCGGCCTCCTCTCCTGACATGGCTGATAACAGATAGTAATAGATTGTAT